>NC_036845.1:6268456-6291702 GCF_002910315.2 Salvelinus sp. IW2-2015
CTCTGTCCTCTGCTCACTTCTTCCTCTGTTTGTTGTGGGGCTCTGTCTCTCCCTCACACTCTTCTGTTGTTTGTTAGTTCCTCTGTCTCTCCTCACTCCCCATCTGCCTTGTCTGTTCTCTGTGTCCTCTTCTCATCTCTCTGGTTTGTATGTCTTTCTGATACTGTCTCTCCCTCTCTCAAGAGCGGTTGTCTCTCTCTTTGTCTTCTTCACTTCTTCTCTAAATCGTTGTTTCATGTTTACCTCTGTCTCTCTCACTCTCGGTCTGTTGTTGTTCGTCTCTCTCTCGTCCCTCTCACTCTCGGTCTGTTTGCCCTATGATTTCTCAGTCTACCTCTCCAATTCCTCTGTTGTGTTGTTTGTTTGTTCCCCCTGTCGTCTGAAATCTCACACCCCCCGTCTGTTGGTTAGTTGTTCTCTGTCTATCTCACTCCTCTCTGTATGTTTGTTTGTTCTCTGTCCTCTCTCACTCTCTCATTTCAAATTGCGGTGTCTGTCATATAATGTTTTAACTCTAATCTCCTCTCTTATTCTGCTCCATCTTTCTGTTGTTGAGAGAGTCTCGTTCTCTGTCTCCTCCTCACTGCCTTCCTCTGTTGGTTTGTTGCTTCTCGTCTCCTCTCCATCCTCCTCTCCTTGTCTCAGTTTATTGTAATCCTCCCCTGTCGCTCTCACTCTCTCTGTGAATTGCCTTTTGTTCTTCTGTCTCTCTGCACTTCTTCTCTGTTCGTTGTTTGTTCTCTTGTCCTCTCACTTCTTCGGTTTCCTCTGTCTGCTCATTGTTTGTTCTTCTGTCTCTAAACCACAATCTTTCCTCCATGTCTCGTTTGTCTTCGTTCCATCATTGTCTTCTCATCACCTCTCCCTCTCTGTTCGTTGTTGTTCTCTGTCTCCTGTCTCACTCTTCTCTAACCAAATCCGTGTTGTTGTGGTTGTTCTGTCTCTCCCTCTAAACTTCTTCTCTCTAGCCTTGTTGTTGTTCCAACTTCGTCTCTTCTCGACTCTCTCCCTATCGTTTTGTTGTTCTCCTTTCTCTCTCACATCTCATCTAACTCGTCCTCTTGTTGCTGGTCCTCTGCTCTCCCTCCTCACTCTCCCTGTTCGTTCTCAGTGAGGGTTTAGTTTTGCTCTGGTCTCTACCACTCTCTCGTCGGCTCGTTGTATGTTCACACTCTGTCTCTCATCACTCTCTGCTGTTTGGTGGTTTTGTTTTCTCACCCTGGGTTCTCTCCCTTCACTGTCTCTCCGTCTGTATGATATCTTCTGTCTCGCTCATCTCTCCTTGTTTGTTGCTTTGTTCTCTGTCTCTCCTTCTACTCTCGTTCCTGTTGTGTGTGCTGGCTGTTCCTCCTCCTCCACTCCTCTCTCGTTCTGTAGTTTTGTTCCTTCTGTCTCTTCCTCTTAGTCCGCTTGCTTGTTCTCCTGTCCCTCTCGCCCCTGGCTGTTATTCTTTTCTTCCCATTCTCTTGTCTTTTGCTGTCTCCTCAAAGCCTGGGCCAACACAACGGTCTGAAACCCAAACGGGGCAGAAACAAACCCAAGCCAGGCCGAGAAACCCAGGGCCCAAGGGACTTGCCGGCCGTTTCTCTCTTTCAGCCCTCTTCCTTCTCTACATTTCCTCTTTTCCCGCCCGTCACCCCTGCTTTGCCTTGTTTTTTTTCGCCACATAGTTGGATAGCCTGGCGACAAGGGAGGCCTTTATAGCTGCCCCGTCTAGATTAACCCCCGTCTTATTTCCAGGGGCCCCAATGGAACCCGCCTCCAGTCTTTTTGTTTGTTCTTTGGCCCATTGGAGTCCCATCTTCTTATCTAAAAACTCTCGGCTCAGGTGCCTCGCCGTTCTTCCTTCCCGGTTGGCTTTTACCAACGTCGCCGGTGGGTACTTTGTTTGTTATGGGGGGCTCGTTCTTTTGGCGTCGGCCCCAATGGATGGTTCAATGGTCGGGTCTTAGGCCCTTTGTACCTGCTGAAATAAAGCCCCCCCCCCCCTTCCCCAAAAAAATGGTTCTTCACAACATTTGGGGTTCCCCCAAAATTAACCACATTTAATACAATGGCCTTTTTTTTTTTTCTATGGTAACCAAACCAAGGGGGCTTTTCTTATGAGAACAAGGTCAGTTACCATTAGCTACCACCCTAAACTGGGGGGTGAGAGTATTCTAACACAATCTGTGTTTCTTTTCGAAACGCCTTGGGGTGGGCCCTATTACCAGTACAGCTTACTGTAAATATGGTTTCCCAATCATTCTGTTTGTGTGTTGTTTCTCTTTTCTCTCTCACTCTGTGGCAGTGCTTTCTGTGGTGTTTGTTCTCTGTCTCTCTCACTCTCTCTGTTAATGTAAGTATCCCTCAATTGGTCTCTTCTCGGGCTCTCCCCTCTGCTTCAGTTAGATTGGGGTCCTCCCGTCTCTCCTCACTCTCTCTGTTATTGTTCTCTTGTCTTCATCCTTGCGAGCGTCTTCTCTGTGTTTTGAGTGTCTCCTGTCCTCTCTCCACTCTCTTCTGTTGTTGGTGTTGCGTCTGTCTCTCTCCCACCTCTCTCCTCGCTTCACGCTCTTGTGTTGTTCTCTGTCTCTCCTTCCTTACATCAAGTTGTTTGTATTAAGCCCAAGTTCTCTGTCTTTCTCTCACCTCTCTTCTGTTGTTGTGTTTGTTCTCTGTCTCTCTCACTCCTTCTACTGTTGTTATGTTGTTTGGCCTTGTCTCTCTCTCCACCCACATCTCTGTTGTGTTGTTACTCTGTCTCTCTCACTCTCATCTGTTGTTTGTTTGTTCTCTTGTCCTCGTCACTCTCTCTGTTGTTGTTTGATTCTCTGTCTCTCTCACATCTCTCTATCGTGTGTTGTGGTCTCTGTCATCATCTCCACGCTCTACGCTAGAGTGTTGTTTGTTACTCCATGATCCCAGCTACACTCTTCTCTATATGCGCCTGTTTGTACTCTGTCTCTCTTTCACTATCTCTGTAACTATTGTTTGTTGTTTCCCCTACTATTCTGTCTATGCATCTCACATGATCTCTACTAAAAAATCGTGTTGTTGTTTCTTCGGGGATATGTCACTGCGTCCTTTCAATTCTTGGCCGTCTCACTCCCGTTGCTACTCTGTTCTCGTTCTCTCACACTCTTCTGCTCTTGGTTGTTGTTGTTCTCCTGTCTCCTCACTCACTGCTTTCGGGGTGTCTGTGTTGATACTGTTTGTTCTCTGTCCTCTCTCACTCTCTCTAATCGTTGTTTGTTTCTCTGTCTCTCTCACTCTCTCTCGTTGTTGTTGTTCTCTGTCTCTCTCACTCTCTCTATCGTTGTTGTTCTCCTCGTCTCACTCTCACTCATCTGTTAGTTGTTTTTCTCGGATAGATCTCTCTCCCACTCCCTCTCTGTTGTTGTTCCTGTCCTCTCTCACTCTCTCAAATCGTTATGTCTCTCGTCTCCTTCTTCGTGGTCGCGTCTTCACTCACTCTCAGGTCAATCGTGTTGTTCTCTTGTCCTCTCTCACTCTCATCTGTTGTTGTGTTCTCATGTCATGCTCATCACACACATCTCCTCTGTTGTCTGTTCCTCTGTGCTCTCTTGCTACAGTGCATCACTCTGTGTTTGTTGTTCTGTCTCTCTCACTTCTCTCTGTGTACCTCGCGCTTGGTTCTCTTTCTCTCTCAAACTCTCCTCTGTTAAAATGTTATGTTTGTTTCTCTAATGTTCATCATCACCCTCCCACCTCCTCCTCTCGCCCGCGTTTGTTGTGTCTCTGCCTCCTCTCATCCAAACATACTCTTCAATGTTGGCTTCCCCGTCCCCCCTCATTTGTCCTCTCAAATCTACTTCTCTTTCAAATATTTTCTGGTCTAAAAAATCTGACTCTGTTTTTAAGTTAAACTCTGACTGCTATGCTACAACTCTCGTTCAAATCGTTGTTTGTTCTCTGTCTCTTCCTCACTCTCGTCGGGTAATTGTTGGTTGTTCTCTTGTTCTCCTCATCACTTCTCATACTGTATGTTGTTCCACCTGTCTCTCTCACCTCACTGCAATCTGTTTGTGTTGTCTCTCTAGAGTCAGTCTTTTCTCACTTCTTTCTAAGAAAAATCATATGTTTGTTGTTTATAGTCTCTCTTTCTACCTCTCATTCTGTGCGTCCTCCGTTTATGCCTCTCAATGTCCTGCTCACATTGTTTTGGACCTTCTCCCATCATATCGTTGTTTGTTTCATCCCTATCCTCACATCTCCTCTCTTGTTTTGTTGTTCGTTCTCTGTGCTCTCTCTACACAAAATCTCATCAGTAGTTGGGGTGGTGCAATTCATCCTGTCTCTCTAAAATCACCTTCTCTCTGTTGTTGTTGTTTTTCTCTGTCTCTCTTCACTCTCATTTTTCTCGTCCTGTTGTCATCATATGTCTCTCTCACATCTCCTTTCTGTGTCGTATAGTATATGTTCTTCATGTTCTTCGGTCTCTAATCATCTTCTTGTTTGTTGTTGTTTTCTGTCCTCTCTTCACTCGCTCTATCCCCGTTGTGTTGTTTCTCTTGTCTCTCTCTACTCCTCCTGCCAACTGTTGTATGTTGATTTGCATCTATCTCTCTCACTATCTCCTCGTATTCCCAGATTGATTACTTTTGCGCGTCGCTTCGCTCGTCTCACTCTCTTCGTGTAGTATGGTTAGTTCTACAGTGTATACTCGGGCTCTCACCTCCTCTCATCAACAGACGGTTTGTTTTGTTTGGCCCTTTCACTCTCTCACTCCTGCTCTGATCGGGGTGTGTTGTTTCTCTTGTTCTCTCTTCTCGGTGGACGCGGTGCGTGTGTTGTTTCCACATTTGTTCTCTCCCCTCCAACTTCTTCTCTTGTTCGTATAGATTAAGGTTATCTCATAGTCTACAATCTCAACTACATCATTCTGTTGTGGAATGCTTGTTCTCTGTCTCCTCACTCTCCCGCGATGTATCGCTTAGTATCCTATGTCCTCTCTCACATCTACTCTCAATGTATTGTTGTTGTTCTCTTGTCTCTCTCACTCTCTCTGTTTAATGTATGTTCTCATGACTATACCCTCACCATCCATCCTGTGTTTGTTGTTGTTCTCTGTCTCTCTCTCTCCTAATCGTATGTCATGTTGCTCTGTCTCATCTCACTCTCTCTAATCACGAATTGATTAGTTACTCCTCGTCGTCTCTCCACTCTCTCATGTTGTTGTTGTTCTCTGTCTCTCTCGACTCATCAATCTATCAGCGTCTGTTGTTGTTATAACCTACGTGTGTCCCCTCATCTCTCATATCATGATTGTTTGTTGTTTGCGTCCCCCTTTCTCTCTCACCTTACAACACAAATCGTTAGTGTTTCACATCATCGTCTCTCTCACTTTCTCTGTTGTTCTGGCTCTCGTTACTCCTGATCTCTTCACTCTCTCTGTTGTGTTTTAATCCTTTATTGTTCTCTCACTCTCTTCTGTGTTTGTTCCCCTGTTCTCTGTCTCCTCTCCACCACCCTCCTCTGTTGCTTGTATCTGTCCTCTCACTCTCTCTGTTGTGTTGTTCTCTGTCTCTCTCTCTATCGTTGTGTTCTCTGTCTGCTCATCCAACTACTCTCTAGGGAGTATATGCTTGTTCCCCTCTGTACTCATCAGCATTATTCTGCGTCTTTGTTGTTGTTTGTTCTCTGTCTTCTCTTCTACTTCTCTCTCTGTTTTCTGCTCGCGCCCTGTAACTCACTTCAGGTGATATCGTCTACCTCAACCCTCTGGCGGAGTTGTGTATATAGGTGTCTTCAATGTCTACTACACATACTGCTCCTTTGTTTGTTGGGTTTGGCCCTCCTCCGTCTCTCTCACTCTCTCCCCTGTGTTGTATGTTTCTCTGTCCTTCGTGGCTATCGACATCCTCGCGCTGTTGGTTGCCTGTTCTATCGCCCCCATCCTCCACTCTCCCCCTCTGTCTGTGTGTGCTCTCTCTCAGTCATAAAATCTCACTCTACCCCTACCTGTATGTTGTTCTCAGATAGATCTTTAGGAAAAAGCCCACTCACTCAGGCAATCTGTATGAATTGTTATGATAAATAAACTCTTGATCACTCTAGATCAACTCTACATCTAGTTGTGTGCTCCCATGTTACCTCCCGCGTCTCTCTCCCTAACAGTCCCACCCCTGCGGACTCCCTCCCCTGTTATGTTATCTGTCTCCGTTCTCCTGATCTCAATCAATATCTCTCAGAGGATAACCCACAATCACCAAAACACCGCCCTCTCTCCTCCCCCCACCCCCCCCGGCCCACCGGGCCGCGCTCCCCCGCCACCCAACCACCCCCCCACCTCCCCCAACCCCAAACACCACCCACGCGCCCCCCCCGCGCCCCCCGCCCCCCCCACCTCCCTCCTCCCTCCGCGCTCGGCTCCCCTGTCCCTCCCCCTCCTCCCCCCCCTTTCTCATGGCACATCACAGCACTAAGGTAATGTTTTTGTTTATGTGAGCCTCGTCCCTCTGTTCCTCCTGCTCTCTCTCACAGACATCTCATCTTTATCCCCTCCCTGTTGTCTCTCTAGAATGTCCTCCACACCTTAATGGTTTTTTGTCGTTTGAGTTCTCTGTTCTCACTTCTCATCTATGAATATTAGGGTCTGTCCTTTTCCTCTGTCTACTTCATCGGCTCTCCAACTGGATGAATATGGTTCTTTAAGGTTTTCCATTATCACTGATTTAGTCAATCCGTTCTCCCTCTTCGTTGTTTTTATTACCCACCATAACACAAATACATGGTTTCACGAGTACTGCATATATATGATTGAAATTATTCCTGGGAACTCTGTACACCAAGCTGTTACAGGTGCTGCCTTATGAGTTTGTGGTTTTAAGTTGGGTGTGTGGTGTGGGGGGGGAGATACCCACCACTCTGTCTCTTATTCTTTTCTTGGTTCCGCGTTGTACATAACTAGTGCCATGTTGCGCCCACAAACAATGTCGTATATTAAATCCATGGCAACGAACAGTGGGGAGAAAAACTAATGGGGAAAAAGAAAAAACCTCCACTTCCCTCTAGAAGACCCCCTTTCTGGACGGACGACACAAAACAGACAAACATCTCACGACCCATCAACACAAAACCACACCCCGGGACTCTGGCAGATACAGCACCCCAGAGGACATCGGTCCTTTCCCATCTGTGGAAATACCTCCACCACCGCCATCTATCAACCAGCCTCTCTGGCCTCGTGCAGGGCTCTCATTCAGGTTAACTTTCTATCAGGGCGCGCTGGGCTAGCTGTACACACACACACGCGCACATACACACACATAAACACACATATGTATGCACGCACACACATTTCATGTTATTTAATTGACCCTTTTTTTCCTATACCCTCTCTGCCTCTCTCTGTCCAGATGGCCAGCAGCGCTGGCGCTCACAGGTCTGCACTGCCTGCTTCCATATACAGTATAATCAAATATTCTCCTCTTTTGTGATGTCATATTTCCCGTTAGTTAGGAGGCATCCCAATAGCACCTGTTCCCTCTATAGTCACTGCTTTTGACCATGAGGCTCTGGTGAAAAGTAGTGCACTGTAAGGGAAGGGATATAGTTGCCATTACTTTGGGCAAAATCAGATCCACTGGATGTGTTAGGGCTCCCCCCAGTGTGAGGACACACCCAACTATAACACTGTGAATGGAATAATGCTGTTATTTAGAATATTCTAGGGAATACACTGACTCACATCCCACATGGTTGGTGTCCATGTAGGCAATACAAAGGATTTAGTGTAGTGGTTTTTCAGTGTCTAACACGGAGAGATGGGAAACGGGAATCGATAGTGAACAATTACAGTAGAGTTCTCACTTGTGTCCCATACCCTTCCCTATACTATCTGTGAGACTCACAGAAGACAGTTGTTGTTGAGCATGTAGCACTTGTCCTTAATGCTTATCTTACAGATTCCAGACGTGTGTCTCAGAGGGCAGCAGCCAAACATATGTGTGCTGGCAAAGAGTGACAGGTCAATAGCAGACTCAACACACACACACACACACACACACAACACACACACACACACACACACACACACACACACACACACAACACACACACACACACACACACACACACACACACACACACACACACACACCTAACACACACACACACACACACACCACAACACACACACCACACACACACACACACCACACACCACGCACACCAACACATGCACTAAGGCCTTTCAATGAGATACAAATTAGCACCATCACCCCAGAATTATACATAGCACACCACCAACACAAAGGGTCATCATCCCCCCTCCCTACATACTTCTTTTGCACACTTGGCCACCACACACACCACAACACACACGGGTCCACCATACAATTCACAAATCCAATAAGCACCCACCACACCACAAAACACACAGCGACAACAAACACACATGGGACGACGAGCCACGGAGCCAACATCACTTACACACCCCGTAGCGAGCCCACACCAAAGTAAGTCTTCACATCCATCCCATCCCCTTGGAGGAAAGCCACAAGCCCTCCAATGTTCCACCACCCCCTCACCCCATACAAGCATAATCATCGATTATTCCACAGAAGAGAGAGAGAACAAACACAACAATAATACAACCCTGGGCCGGCCGACACTAACCTGGGTTCACCACCCAATGGGCCTACATACTACCCACAAACACAAGAAGAGAGGGGACACAACACCACACTACCAGATATCATCACCTAATACATCCACAAGAGTGCAGCAAGACACACCACCACAATACATTAAAACTAGAAATGTGGGGTACCTGATGACCTGTTATACACTCTGGTCAGAGCAAGCATGCACAGCCGGCTACTGAATATCAGCGAGTGGTGTGGTTCAGGTTGGGGATTATATATATTTCAACAAGGGAACTGTTAGATAGCAAAGTACAGTACACCGCTTTCATTCGCGATGCCCCTGCCTTCAGACTACACTGAGATGTCTTGAATATTCGACAAACGACCGAATCAGCATCCTTCCACCCTGTTCCATTGGGTCCTAAAAAAAGCTGTTGGTAAAACACAAAAGGGACTTTGGGGGAGAAGGAAGTATGTTCTCATGCTGTACCTCCTGATCCTGTGGAAGTACTTTGAAATGTACTTTTAAAAGGTACTAAAAGAGTAAATATCGCGTATACACTCCAAGGCTCTACTCCCACCACTGTTGTTTTCAGGACACTTCCCATCGATGAATACTGGTTTAGGACGGTGCTGTGCGTTCCGTCAGTCCAGTTGCAGGTCGTGTGTAGCAATGGGAGGTTGGAGGGTATGTATATAGGTGAGGGTATGTGACCTTCTTCAACGCTTTTTTCCTTCCCTTCTTTCACATGACTACTTTATTCTTTTATGAACCTTTATATTTGTTAATGATTTTTACCTTCGCCGAAACCAGGCGGCTATTTTCCTCTTAGTTTGTGGGTGAGAATAACACCCCCCCAGTGGGTGTGTGGGTCGTTTCCAGAGGCGGTGGTTTGGTCGGTACCCTAAATCTCTACGTTTCCAAGTTATATATATGAAGATTTTCTCGTTTGCCGTTAAGGGATCCTTCGATGTAGTGAGGGTTTTAAGGGTTAAGTATAGACATGTATTTAATGTAATAGTGATGATCGAGTCAAGAGCCTGTTACCGTTCTTTAATCCTAGTTTTAATATCTTAGTCCTGGTTCTCTCTAGCTGAGCTGTCATCGTCCCTCTTAACCGATGAGAGATAATTGTAGTTGTTGTAGATAGAAGGATGGTGTAGTTAGTTAACCTTTCCCCTCAAAGGCTATTTCTAGATACAAATCTGTGATTACTCGTCTTGGATTTCATGAGTAACCCCAGGCAAACTAAAACTGTGTGTGTAAGTGACGATGTGAAAGACCCAGAGGGTTAGGACAAAAAGAAAATAATACTAGAAAGGTACAACCCTAACCCTGAAAGACAATAACTAGAAGGCAAACCCTAACCGCGTGACATGACCAGACAATACTAGAAAGGTCAACCCTAACCCTGGACATGACCAGACAATAACTAGAAAGGTACAACCCTAACCCTGACCAGACAATAACTAGTAAGGTACAACCCTAACCCTGGACAACCCCAGACAATAACTAGAAAGGTACAACCCTAACCCTGGACATGACCAGACAATAACTAGAAAGGTACAACCCTAACCCTGGACATGACCAGACAGAATTCCACCAATCTGGAGCTCATATTAAAACACACACTCAGGTCCAGGTACCATTTATTTAAGACTGGATTAGTTCACTGTGAAGCCCATGCAACCCAGGCAGCAGGTTTGTGTTTGAGCAGATGGAGGAGACTTGGCTGTGGCTCCCAGGGGATGAAATCTACTCTGCCACGGAGCCTGCTCCATGTTTATCCTTGGGCTTTATTGGATGTTGATGTTGGCCGGGCAAGAGGACCTTTTGTTTAAAGGCTATTTTTAAGGGAAGAACAGAGAGGGTGGCTCTATCTGGGATTTCTTTAACAGCACACCAAACCTTAGCTAGCCTAGTGCCTAGAAGAGTCCTGAGGCAAGGTAGAACCAGCGGTGACCATTAACTGACCGACCGACACTCCAGAGGTCCGGATATGTAGAGAGTTCTCAAGGGTTCTAGAGAGTTGTAGTATGTTCTCATAGTTCTCCCACTTCATTAACATGCCACAGAACACAGACAGAACACATAACTCTGACTAAGGTTCCCAGATATGATTAATGAGTAGAAGAAATAGAACCATGGAGCTTTAGAACTAGTTTTAGAATCTTAGAAGCTCTAAAACTATGCCAAAAGAACAACACACTAAATCGTTTTTGTTGATATGTGTCACGCCCTGGCCATAGAGAGGCTTTTATTCTCTATTTTGGTTAGGCCAGGGTGTGACTAGGGTGGGCATTCTAGTTTCTTTATTTCTATGCTTTCTATTTCTTTGTGTTTGGCCGGGTGTGGTTCTCAATCAGAGGCAGCTGTCTATCGTTGTCTCTGATTGAGAACCATACTTAGGTATCCCTTTGGTGGGAAGTTGGTGGGAAGTTTACTTTGTTTAGGGCACATAGCCTTTAGCTTCACGGTTTGTTTTTGTAGTGTTTATTGTTTTGTTCGGCGTCATTTTTATTAATAAAAGGAAAATGTACGCTCACCACGCTGCACCTTAGGCCTCTTCCTTCAACAGCCGTGACAGTATCATGCAGAACTGGGTCAAATACATATTTCAAATGTTTGAAATAATTTAGGTGACCTTGATTTACAGAGTGAGTCACAATGAAGCCAATGGAATAATTCTAAAAGTATGACATCTGTATACTAAATCAAGTGCACATTAAGTATTTCAAATATTTGAAATATGGATTTGACACAGGGCTGATATCAGGTCAAATGCTAAAGATTCTCCTGTACCAGAGAGGTCAATTGAGGTCACAGTCAGGGCCACCTCACTCTCAGATGACACTGTAAGAGTGAATCTGTGTATCTGGCAGTAACATTTGAACATTAAACTGCCTGATGAAGACACATACAGTAATGAAGCCTGGCCACCATGTTTAACACAACAATAGAACAATATGTACAGTAGCTGTACTGTATAGCCACCAAGGCTTCAGATAGTATCACAGTTAGGTGTGTGAATGTGTACTGACCTTGTCATAAACCCCTTGTTGGTTACCATAGAAAAAAAGTCATATTTAATTTATTTTGACCAAATGTTTTTTGGGGGAAGGGGGGGCTTTTTCAGCATACAAGGCCTAGACGCATGACATCATTGGCAGAGAGCCCATACAGTGACGCGTGGGTAAAGCACGGGAGGAGGGGAACGGCGAGCACCTGAGCGATGTTTAAAGATGACTCATGGCAAAACAAACTGAGCGTCCAATGGCCCCTGACTGGGTCTGGCAGCTATAAGCCTCCTGCTCCAGGCTCCAACTATGTGGCGTAAAACAGCAGCGACGCGGAAAGAGAGATGTGAAGAGAGACTGGAGAAGAGACGGCAGCTCCCTTGCCCTGTCTCGGCCTGCTTGGTTGTTCTGCCCGTTGGTCACGTTGCCCAGGCTGAGACAGGCAGACAGATGAACAGGCAGGCAGGCGGATAGACAGGCAGGAAAATAGGACAGACAGACAATGCGGTCACTACCTCACTGACAGAGGGTAAAGACAAGATGGTAATGACAAGATTGTAACGAGAGAGGCTAATGACAGATGGTAATGACAAGATGGTAATGACAGAGGGTAATGACAGAGGGTAATGACAGATGGTAATGACAGATGGTAATGACAGAGGGTAATGACAAGACGGTAATGACAGAGGGTAATGACAAGACGGTAATGACAGAGGCTAATGACAAGATGGTAATGACAGACACAGTCACCCTATTTCTAGCTCCTTGCCAACTTTGCAGCATTACCTTTTTTAGTTGTTTTATTTCTTATGTAATTTGCTCAGAACGTTTCTTGTATTATTACCCACAGCCAAAATAACTTTTTGACATTAGATTGGCAGTCACTCACCAGAAAACTCAAGCAGAAATTTGACTTCCCTGACCTGGATCCTTTGTTTTAACTTCCGAGTGAGCTCTAGTCATCCCGGGGCTGCAACAAACCGCTGACAACAGAGAAGAGGAAGAAGAAATGGTGGCGTGCATACCATCCACCACTTCCGAGTATAGTACTCGCTAATGTTGAGTCCTTGGACAATAAAGTAGATGAGCTCAGGGTGAGAATATCCTTCCAGAGAGACATCATGGATGTCACGATCGTTGGAAGCGTACTCGGACCAACGTGCAGCGTGATCTGGGTCCCACATCTTTTATTAGAAATAAGTGAACCACACAACAAAACAATAAAGACTAAACGAAACGTGACGACAATGGAGTGCTAACATGCAACTACACATAAACAATATCCCACAAAACACAGGTGGAAAAATGTTACTTAAATATGATCCCCAATTAGAGACAACGATAGCCAGCTGCCTCTAATTGGGAATCATACTAAACACCAACATAGAAAACAAAACTAGAACCCCACATAGAAAATATAAACTAGACTAACCCCCCAGTCACGCCCTGATCTACTCCACCATAGAAAATAAGGACTCTCTATGGTCAGGACATGACAATGGACTATAACATATTCTGTTTAACGGAATCATGGCTCTCTCTGGATATATTGTCCCCGTCCATTCAGGCAACAAGGTTCTCCGTCTATTGCGCGGACAGAGGGGCAGAGGGGTTTGTTTCATGATTAACAACTCATGGTGTGATTGTGGTAACGTACAGGAACTCAAGTCCTTTTATTCTCCTGATCTGGAATACCTCACCATCAAATGCCAACCACATTACCTCCCGAGATAATTTTCTTCGTTCATTGTCACTGTCGTGTATATCCCCCCCCCCAAGCCGACACCGCGATGGCTCTCAAGAAACTACACTGGACTATGTGCAAACTGCAAACCGCATATCCTGAGGCCGCATTTATTGGAGCTGGGGACTTTAATAAAGGAAATCTGAAGAAAACACTACCGAAATTCAATCAACACATCTCCTGTGCTACACGCGCATCACAAACTCTTGATCATTGCTACTCTCCCTTCTGGGACTGCTACAAAGCCCTCCCCCGCCCTCCCTTCGGCAAATCAGATCATACCTCCATTCTACTGCTCCCCACCTATAGGCAGAAAGAAACTGACTTGCCTAGTTAAATAAAGCTTACATTAAAAAAATGATGTCCATCATGGTTCCTGTACCCAAGAAAGTGGAGGTAGCTGAACTAAATGACTATCGCCCCATAGCTCTCATTATGAATTGTTTTGAGAGGCTAGTTCAGGACCATATCACCTCCACCTTACAACCTAGACCCACTACAATTGGCATACCGCTTCAACAGATCCACAGATGATGAAATCACCATTGCACTGCACACTGCCCTTTCCCACCTGGATAAGAGAAACACCTATGTAAGAATGCTATTCATTGACTATAGCCCAACCTTCAACACCATAGTGCCCTCCAAACTCATCACACAGCTCAGGGTCTGGGCTTGGGTCTGAACATTTCCTCGTGCAACTTGGTCCTTGACTTCCTGACGGGCCAACCCCAAGTGGTGAAGGTAGGCAACAACACCTCCGCCATGCTGATCTTCAACACGGGGCCCCACAGTGGTGCATGCTCAGCCCCCTCCTCTACTCCTTGTTCACCCATGACTGCGTGCCATGCACGTCTTCAACTCAATCATCAAGTTTGCTGACGACACAACAGTGGTAGGCCTGATTACCAACAATGACGAGACAGCCTACAGGGAGGAGGTGAGAGCCCTGGCGGAGTGGTGCCAGGAAAATAACCTCTCCCTAAATGTCAACAAAAAGAAGGAGCTGATGGTGGACTACAGGAGACAGCAGAGTGTATGCCCCCATCCACATCGACAGTGCCGCAGTGGAGAGGGTCAAAAGCTTCAAGTTCCTCAGAGTGCACATCACAACCTAAAATTGTCCCTTCACACAGACAGGCACAACAGCGCCTCTTCAGCCTCTGGAGGCTGAAGAAATGCACCATTGAGAACATCCTGTCGGGCTGTATCACCGCCTGGTATGGAAATTGAACCGTCTGCAACCGCAGGGCTCTGTGGAGGGTGGTGCGGTTAACCCAACGCATCATCAGGGGCACACTGCCTGCCCTCCAGTGGGGGAAACTATTTAAGGGGGGAAAACTATTTAATACATTTTTAGAATAAGGTTGTAATGTAACAAAATGTGGAAAAAGTGAAGGGGTCTGAATACATTCTGAATGCACTGTACGTCTCTCAGTGTCGTCCTCACTGAAGAGCATCATAAGTACAGTGTTCAGTGTGTCTCGACCATGGGGCTGCTGTGAGTAACAAACCACAGCCCCTTTCTCGCCTGCATGGTAATTTGTATTTATAATTTATTTCATGCTAGCCATAGGCATTTCAGAGAGTGCTTGTGGTTTTCACCCCGAGCTTGGCAAGAAAGAGACACCTGCCCAGCATCTGCTGGGTGCATGGCTGGGATTTCATGAATTGTCTTTTAGGGTGAGGAGTACTGAGAGTGTGTGTTTGGGTAGGTGGTTTCTGGTCTAGTTGCTGGTCCAGCCAAGGTTGTGGGTTCATGGGTTCAAACTAGTCCTCGGTCTGTCTCTGCTTCTAATGTCCTCCTCAGACGGAGACTTCTCTGTGGGTCTGAAGCCCAGTGTGCCCGAGCTCCACAGGGTTCTGAACTCTGGAGAGGAGAGAAAAGTGTGTGCGTGTGTGTGCATGTGCGTGTGTGTGCACGCAAGCATATGCCTGAGTGTGTGCGTGTGTGTGTGTGTGTCTCGGCTGGGACAGAACATGTTTGGCTATAGAGCCAGGGGTTGAGTTGTCTGCCAAACAAAACACAGAGGTGTATCTGCTTTCACCAAAAAACTGGCAGCACTTTGGTGTCGGTTGGGTTTAGTTTGCACTAAAACATTCTCTGTTTTCATATGGTGGAAAACAATGGACGGAGATGGACAGTTATGGTCTCTGTTCTGTTCTGTTATAGACTAGGTTTCAAATGCACCCTATTCTCTGTAATGCAAAACCTCTGACCAGGGCCCTAGTGCACTATGTAGGGAATAGGGTGCCATTTGGGATGGAGTTTAGAACAGTACTGGGTCATTCCTTTTCACGAAATGAGTGCCATGAAATTAGTGCCCTTTGACGTTTTAAGTAGAAATTGTGCACCAATATTGGATTTTAAAAGCCTGTTATATTAAATGGAAGTGCCCTTTAATATAGACCACGTGGAGAATTCAATAAATCTGATTTTGAATATGAAAAAGGCTTGCTACAGTGCCAAAATTCAGTATTTTGACATATCCCTCCGTCAAGCTTGTATCAGAGACCTAGTTATTTTGCTGCTTTGACAAAGTCATTTCTGAAGATTATTATTTATTTCATGTGATTAGTGATTTATTTAAGTCTGTCCCTCGTTTTAAGGTCAACCCTGTTATGTGAACTGAACTCTCGTTTTAATATGGTGAAACTATTCATTTTTTTGGTCGTTTTCTGATGGAAAACACCAGCGGGTCGAGCATAACACGTCAACCCTGTTACCCTTAGATAGATCCAGATTAGAAATGTTTTAACAATATATTGTTGGGGGAAGTTTGCATTCAATTGCCACTCAGAGATAGAATGAGAGCAAGAGAGAGAGAGAGAGAGAGAGAGAGAGAGGCTCAATTGGAAACCTCAATGAGGCAGTGAGTGAATTTAGAGAAAAAGCACACAGAACATTCTGCGCCATTAGAAAAACTAATTCAAATTGAAATACCTATTAAAATTGGGCTAAAACTAATTGAATGTGTCATTGAAGCGATTGCACTTTAAGGCAGTGAGGTGTGGGATCCACTTTCAAAACAACATTTCACCCATTGTGATTAACAACCTATTGAAATCCTGAATTCAGAGTTCTGTAAGATTCTCCTATATGTCCAGAGGAAAACTACAAACAATGCATGCAGGGCAGAATTAGCTCAATATCCACTAATTATAAAAACAAAAAAAATTGCAATTAAGATTTGGAAACATATAAAATACAGTGACCATGGCTCATATCGTTACTAAGCCCTGCAATACCAAAAGATGAGCAAAGAAAAGGCACACTGAAGTCTCAGGACCAGAACATCCAATCAATCAAAATAAACCAAATTACAACACAGTCAAAACAAATCTACGTTCATTATTGGGAAACACAAAACACAAGCACAAAGCAAAATGCAGTATTATCTGACCCTAAATCGACAGTACACCATGGTAAACTATGACCATGGTTACTGATCAAAACCTTAGAAAAACCTTGACAAAGTACAGGCTAAGTGAGAAAACCTGGCTCCCTGTAGAGGAAAGGCTGTGCAAACACAGCAGAACCCACGTCACCGGCACCCGTGGAGCCGTTGTAGTAGAGAGACAGATCCAGAGACAGATCCAGAGACAGATACAGAGACAGATACAAAGACAGATACAGAGACAGATACAGAGACAGATACAGATCCAGAGACAGATACAGAGAAAGATCCAGAGACAGATACAGACAGATCCAGAGACAGATCCAGATCCAGAGACAGATACAGAGAAAGATCAAGAGACAGATACAGAGACAGATTCAGAGAAAGATACAGACAGATCCAGAGACAGATCCAAGACGCAGATACAGAGGAGATCCAGAGACAGATCCAGAGGCAGATACAGACAGATCCAGAGACAGATCCAGAGACAGATACAGGAGAGAGTCCAGACAGATCAGAGACAGATACAGATACAGAGACAGATTCAGAGAAAGATACAGGAACAGATCCAGAGACAGATCAGAGACAGATACAGAGAACAGATACAGATACAGAGAAAGATACAGAGACAGATCCAGAGACAAGATACAGAGAAAGACTACAGAGACAGATCCAGAGGACAGAGATACAGAGGAAAGATACAGAGACAGATCAGAGACAGATCCAGAGACAGATACAGAGAAAGATACAGAGACAGATACAGATCCAGAGACAGATACAGAGAAAGATACAGAGACAGATCCAGAGACAGATCCAGAGAAAGATACAGAGACAGATACAGAGAAAGATACAGAGACAGATCCAGAGACAGATCCAGAGACAGATCCAGAGACAGATACAGAGACAGAACCAGAGACAGATACAGAGACAGATACAGATCCAGAGAAAGATCCAGAGAAAGATCCAGAGACAGATACAGACAGAGACAAAGGCAAGGATTTTACTTTCAAACGGACTGTCCTATCTGACCATAGGAAGAGACAGAGTGAACTATCTCACTGATGGCTTGGGTTCAGTACAGACATAACTTTTCTATTCCTCTCAACAGGGGGTAATAAATGATGCCTCTCTGGTTGGCCCAGGGTGTTTCATCATCTGAACACTGACACTAAAACCCAGCCAGCCTGCAGCCTGAGAGGGCCGTGAGCGGAGGAGTCCCTGTTGGTCACAGACTTTGTATGTTTTCTTTATTCCCCTCCACTCTGTCTATCTGTCATCCTGGCCTTATTTATGGCCTCACTCCCCTGGGTCTATTTGTCTGTGTTTTACACCGTTTTGGGAAGGAAAGGTTGGTGGGTTAGTTGGGGTTTAAGGAGTGGGGGTGAAGGGAGTGAAGTGTGTGTGTGTGGAGGGGGGGTATGGTTGAGGTGGGATAAGGTGGGGGGGAGTTTGTTAGACAGTAAAATATGCAGTCAGAGTAGAAGTCACGCTGTATCCAGCCTATGTGTTGAAGGGGGGTAAGGGGGTTAGTGCATACTCACTCCCCTCCTCCTTGACTCCCCCGCTGGCTGTCCCACCCTGCTCGGCCATGCGTGTGTGT
Organism: Salvelinus sp. IW2-2015; assembly: GCF_002910315.2. Taxonomy (NCBI): domain Eukaryota; kingdom Metazoa; phylum Chordata; class Actinopteri; order Salmoniformes; family Salmonidae; genus Salvelinus; species Salvelinus sp. IW2-2015. The sequence goes on from NC_036845.1 coordinate 6,286,808, forward strand.
GTTTCAAATCAAATCAAATTTTATTGGTTGCATACACATATTTAGCAGAAGTTATTGCGGGTGTAGCGAAATGTAGCAAAAAAACACACCAAATGTGTTTGATGGATCGCGGGAAAAGAGCAGGAATAGGCTTTTGTAGGCTACATTCCAATCTATGTCTTCCAATGGTGCGACTGCTCTCGGCATCCAAAGATTATCCAACTTGAATAAACGCTTGGGGGTAAGGATGACAGCAGTGTTGTAGTCTACGGCAATACGGATATCACTTATTATTGATATCTATATAGTGTACTGATGTGAATCACACTGCTGCTCTCTCATTTAGCTATTTGCGCCTTACGGATTGTGGATGGCTGTTCACAAATCTAAATGTGTATTTGAACCCAATAATGGTTGAATTCAAGAAGTTTAAGCTGCCTATCCATTCATTTTTGGAAACCTTAAACTAATAACACACAAATTATTGTATTTTGTTTGTCTATATTGAATACATAATTTTTTAATTCACAGTGTAGGTTGGAAAAAGTATGTGAACCCCTAGGTTAATGACTTCTCCAAAAGCTAATTGGAGTCAGGAGTCAGCTAACCTGGAGTCCAATCAATGAGACGAGATTAGAGATGTTGGTTTGAGCTGCCTTGCCCTTAAAAAAACTCACAAAGTTTGAGTTTGCTATTCACAAGAAGCATTGCCTGATGTGAACCATGCCTCGAACAAAATAGATCTCAGAAGACCTAAGATTAAGAATGGTTGACTTGCATAAAGCTGGAAAGTGTTACAGAAGTATCTCTAAAAGCCTTGATGTTCATCAGTCCACGGTAAGACAAAATGTCTATAAATGGAGAAAGTTCAGCACTGTTGCTACTCTCCCTAGGAGATGCAAAGATGACTGCAAGAGCACAGCACAGAATGCTCAATGAGGTTAAGAAGAATCCTAGTGTCAGCTAAAGACCTACAGAAGTCTCTGGAACATGCTAACCTCCCTGTTGACGAGTCTACGATACGTAAAACAGTAAACAAGAATAGTGTCCATGTGAGGACACCATGGAAGAAGACACTGCTGTCCAAAAAAAACATTACTGCACATCTGAAGTTTGCAAAAGTGCACCGGGATGTTCCACAGCGCTACTGGCAAAATATTCTGTGGACAGATGAAACTACAGTTGAGTTGTTTGGAAGGAACACAACACTATGTGTGGAGAAAAAAAGGCACAGCACACCAACATCAAAACCTCATCCCAACTGTAAAGTATGGTGGAGGGAGCATCATGGTTTGGGGCTGATTTGCTGCCTCAGGGCCTGGACAGCCTGCTATCGTCGACGGAAAAATGAAGTCCCAAGTTTATCAAGACATTTTGCAGGAGAATGTTAGGCTATCTGTCCACCAATTGAAACTCAACAGAAGTTGGGTGATGCAACAGGACAACAACCCAAAACACAGAAGTAAATCAACAACAGAATGGCTTCAACAGAAGAAAATACGCCTTCTGGAGTGGCCCAGTCAGAGTCCTGACCTCAACCCGATTTGAGGTGCTGTGGAATGACCTCAAGAGAGCAGTTCATACCAGACATCCCAAGAATATTGCTGAACTGAAACAGTTTTGTAAAGATGAATGGTCCAAAATTCCTCCTGACCGTTGTGCAGGTCTGATCCGCAACTACAGAAAACGTTTGGTTGAGTTTATTGCTGCCAAAGGAGGGTCAACCAGTTTTAAATCCAAGGTTCACATACTTTTCCCACCTGCACCGTGAATGTTACACAGTGTGTACAATAAACAAATGAAAACGTATAATTGTTTGTGTTACTAGTTTAAGCAGACTGTGTTTGTCTATTGTTGTGACTTAGATGAAGATCAGATCAAGCTTTATGACCAATTTATGCAGAAATCCCAGTAATTCCAAAGGGTTTGAGTTTGAGTTTATTTTATTTTTACAGGGACAGTGCACATTAATCAACGTTTCAGTAAAAGTGCCGGTTTTAGCCACCGGCTAATTTTCAACCGCTGTCCCTGGGCAGGTTCACATACTTTTTCTTGCCACTGTAATTCATGCTGATAAAACAAAATCCATAGGCCTGATGGACATATGCTCAAACTTGCACACTTTGATAGACTTAAAGGGGCATTTGTTGCTATGTCCTTTTTTGGACTTATAAATGATACATATATCTACATATACTACCGTTCAAAGTTTGGGTCACTTAGAAATTGTCCTTGTTTTTGAAAGAAAAGCACATTTTTTGTCAATTAAAGTAATATCTGTCAGGTTTTGGCCAGGACTGTTCAGGTTTTGGTCACTAGATGTCCCCATTGCACCTTTTTTGTACCTTTGTTTTTTTCCTTGCTCTATTATTGTTTGCACCTGTGTGTCGTTCCCTTGTTAGTATTTAAACCCTGTGTGTTCCTCAGTTCTTTGCTCAGTGTTTGTATGTTAGCACCCAGCCCAAGCCTTGTTGTGAACATATATTTTCTCTTGTTGGATTTTCCAGAGGTTCTCTGGTTTTGTTCTTGTGTATTTTTGGATTAGTCTTTTGAGGTTGTTTTTCCCTTGCTGTTCTTACCACTTTGTGGATTTTCTGTATTTTGGAAGATATCATTTTTTGCCTCTTGGCTTTATTTTGGACGTTGTGGTTTTATATTCTTTGCCTGAAGATCTTGTCTTTTTATTAAACCACCATCTCTAGTACTGCTGTGTCTGCCTCATCTTCTGGGTTCTGCCAATATTAGTGACTGTTTCTCGCACCGGGTCCTGACAATATCCATTTATTTCAGTTTTTATTCTTTCATCACATTCCAGTGGGCCAGAAGTTTACATACACTCAATTAGTATTTGGTAGCATTGCCTTTAAATTGTTTAATTTTGGGTCAAAGTTTCGGGTAGCTTCCACAAGCTTCCCAATAAATTGGGGAATTTTGGCCCATTCCCTCCTGACAGAGTGGTGTAACTGAGTCAGGTTTGTAGGCCTCCTTGCTCGCACACGTTTTTTATGTTTTGCCCACAACTTTTCTATGGATTGAGGTCAGAGCTTTGTGTGTAGCCACTCCAATCCTTGACTTTGTTGTCCTTAACGCCATTTTGCCACAACTTTGGTAGTATGCTTGGTGTCATTGCCCATTTGCGACCAAGCTTTAACTTCCTGACTGATGTCTTGAGATGTTGCTTCAATATATCCACATCATTTTCCTTCTCATGATGCCATCTATTTTGTGAAGTGCACCAGTCCCTCCTGCAGCAAAGCACCCCCACAACATGATGCTGCCACCCCCGTGCTTCACGGTTGGGATGGTGTTCTTTGGCTTGCAAGCCTCCCCCTTTTTCTGCCAAACATAGCGATGATCATTATGGCCAAACAGTTCTATTTTTGTTTCATCAGACCAGAGGACATTTCTCCAAAAAGTACGATCTTTGTCCCCATGTGCAGTTGCAAACTGTAGTCTGGCTATTTTATGGCGGTTTTGGAGCAGTGGCTTCTTCCTTGCTGAGCGGCCTTTCAGGTTATGTTGATATAGGACTGGTTTTACTGTGGATATAGATACTTTTGTACCTGTTTCATCCAGCATCTTCACAAGGTCCTTTGCTGTTGTTCTGGGATTGATTTGCACTTTTTGCACAAAAGTACGTTCATCTCTAGGAGACAGAATGCGTCTCCTTCCTGAGCGGTATGATGGCTGCGTGGTCTCATGGTGTTTATACTTGCGTACTATTGTTCATACAGATGAACGTGGTACCTTCAGGTGTTTGGAATTTACTCCCTAGGATGAACCAGACTTGTGGAGGTCTACATTTTTTTCTGAGGTCTTGGCTGATTTCTTTTGATTTTCCAATGATGTCAAGCAAAGAGGCACTGAGTTTGAAGGTAGGCCTTGAAATACATCCACAGGTATACCTCCAATTGACTCAAATGATGTCAATTAGCCTATCAGAAGCTTCTAAAGCCATGAAATCATTTTCTGGAATTTTCCAAGCTGTTTAAAGGTACAGTCAACTTAGTGTATGTAAACTTCTGACCCACTGGAATGGGGATACAGTGAATTAAAAGTGAAATCATCTGTCTGTAAACAATTGTTTGAAAAATACTTGTGTCCTGCACTAAGTAGATGTCCTAACCGACTTGCCAAAACTATAGTTTGTTATTAACAAGAAATGTGTGGAGTGGTTGAAAAACAAGTTTTTAATGACTCCAACCTAAGTGTATGTAAACTTCCGACTTCAACTGTATATATATCCATTGATTCTTGAAGAATAAATGTATAAATGCCTCATGAGCTTAGTTCAACTGTCACCCTCCATCAGAACCCAAAATATAAACTTGTTTTTCTAAATTTTTTGTAAACATTGTAAATGCAAACAAACACTGTATAGCCTCATAGCAAGGTTAAAACAATTATTGTTATATCATGGATGGTCAGTCCTTGCATCCATAGCTCTGGAGAGCCCTGCGGTTGCGGGCGGTGCAGTTTCCGCACCAGGCGGTGACACAGCCCAACTGGATGCTTTCAATACTGCATCTGTAAAGGTTTATGAGGGTCTTATGAGCCAAGCTGAATTTCTTCAGCCTCCTGAGTTTGAAGAGGCGCTGTTGCACCTTCTTCACCACACTGTCTGTTTGGTGAAGTGTACGCCGAGAAACTTGAATCTTTTCACCTTCTCAACTGCAGTTCCGTCGATGGGGCGTGCTCCATCTGCTGAAGTCCACGATCAGCTTCTTAGTTTTGTTGTCATTGAGGGAGAGGTTATTTTCCTGGCACCTCTCCACCAGGGCCCTCACCTCCTCCCTGTAGGCTGTCTCATCATTGTTGTTTGTGCGTGCGTGCATGTATGTCTGCCTGAATGTATGCGTGCGTATGTGTGTGTGCCTGCGTGTGTGTACCTGCATATAGGTGTGTGAGTGTGTGTG
>NC_036845.1:6292457-6316394 GCF_002910315.2 Salvelinus sp. IW2-2015
AAGCTACAGCCAATGAGTGCCCTTCAAATTCCTTTCTTCTCCAGGTCTTTATGCTACATGTATTACTCGCACTTAGATGATGTCCTGTGTAATTGTCTTTTTCCCGCGGGATGACGTTGATGAGGTCAGATTCCAGTGACTCCGAAACCAACAGGCTTTGGAATAAGGAAGGTGTTGAAAATTAGACTTCACCATCTAACAGCTTCTTTTTTATGTGGAGATTTTTTTTTCTTCAGGAAAGTGTTTATTTTTGTAGGAGCGCCAGGACTGTTTGTTTGTTCCCTTTAAGAACATGAACTGAGTGTGTGTTTAACTCATGCATGCCATCATGTCTGATGGTAGCACAATTAGGAATCAGTCAGCTAGTAACACAGATAGTAGCTATTAATGCACAAATTAGCACATAACACACAAAACAGAAACTTTTGTGAATCCCAGATTTAGAGCCAAACAAGGTGTGTATATGTGTACAATTGTGTGCATGTGTATACAAGTGTGTGTTGTCTATGCGAGCGTGTAAACATCAATCTGTGTGTATGTCTGTGTGAGTGCAAAGTGAGTCAGAGTGAGAAAAGGTTGTTTGACAGAATGACAGGTTGAGCTGTATCTGTCTGGCCTGTGGTTCTCCAGTCAGGAAGCTTTGCCGAGTGTTTTCAAAGACAAAATGTGCGTCACGAATGGCACGCTAATTCCCTATCTAGTGCACTACTGTTAACCAGGGCCAACAGGGCTCTGGTCAAAAATAGTGCACTATATAGTGAATAGGGAGCTATTTAAGATGCACTCAGAGTTATACCTGCTTCCTCTTCCTCGTTTGAAAAAAAAAAAAAACACCTAACTTGAGCAGCTGTGGATCTGTCTTTAGAGACCAATGCTGTGACGTCAATAAGGGTCTCTGGTCCTTGTCCGCCAACCAGACTGACAATTCTGAGAGAGAGAGAGAGAGAGAGAGAGAGCGAGCGAGAGCGAGAGCGAGAGCGAGAGAGAGAGAGAGAGAGAGAGAGAGAGAGATACAAATGGTTGTCATCAGTGATTTTTCCTAAATGTTTTAGTTGTACTCTTATTCTATATTTGGTCCTTTTTCAATAAGGCTGATGTGGATGATTGCAGTTGTTTTCCATTGAGTCGGTTAACTGTCCTCCAATTCTCTCTCTGGAGTTTAGAGAGAAGGAAGTCAGGACAAATGATGACTCCATTATGTACCTCTCCACTGAGTTCACATCACTGAATTTTCCCCTAGGAGCAGGAAGAAATGCCACCCATCGCCCTGAGCAGCGCTCACGGAAACTCAGCGATAAGTCCGTATCGGCGACTACACATGTTCCAGCGCGGCAGTTTCCAAAACTCCCATGGCAGTTTGTCTGTCGTGGCTCATTGTGTGATCAGAGCGGAGCTTTACGCTGCTCGAGTGAGTCTGGCCTGGTGAGACAGGGATAAGAGAACCAGCACATTGTCAGTAGAGAGGAGAGAGTAGAGAAGAGGAAAGGAGAGGAGAGAAGAGCCTTTGCTGTAGTTTAGTCATGCTGGCTGCAACACGGCTTAGGAAGGAAGAAGGAGAACAACAGGGCTTAGCTGTTCTTGGAAGAGGGAGCGCCATTCTCTGTGGCGGAGCTGGAATAGCTGGCTGGATATTCCTCTCATTATAAAGGTATGCAGCTGGCTGAATTTAGGGCTCACCTGAAATAGAGGTCCTTCCCTCCAGACCAGACACAGTCTATGTTCAATGGTTCGGTTTCTGTCTGGTGGTCCAAACATGGTTAAACTCTCTCTCCAACTTTCCAACATTAGTTCCCTGTTCAGTTTGTCAATACGTTCTTCTAAGAATTTGTATACTTAGACATATACTATAATGTGTGGGGGAGCAGCTTTGGGAAGTGAAGGTCAGAGAGGATGTGTGCATCCTAAATGGCACCCTATTCCCTAAATAGCTACTTTTGACCAGGGACCATAGGGCTCTGGTTAAAAGTAATGCACTATGTAGGAAATAGGTTGCCATTTGGGATGCAGCCAATGTGCATTACCTGCTATTAAGTTTCTCTGTCTGCTCTAGGTTCCAAAGAGCTATGATGTCATCTAAACGGTGTGTTTAGGACACAGCATGGGCTCTACCCCACACATTATATTACCAGGCAGGCACGCACACACACTCACATCACAGAGAGAGTCCATGGTGGTGGTTGGCTTGTCCCTAGGCAGATGGTTCCATGGTTGTTCCCTGGTTGTCAGGTTGGTAAACATGCAGCCGTGGAGGCCACACAGATGCTTCCTCCTGGGAGTGGGACACCACACACACACACCCTACGGAGAGGAAGAGAGCTTTACCACCATGACCCTGCACAGCGGAACAAATGAGCGAGACCGCGTTTATTACTCACACTCACACACACACACACACTGACCAGCCTAATTCCATTATATACCATGTTTCCAGCTGGAAACATTAAAATGATTTGTTTACTACCTCCAGAGTTTCAGGAAAACAGAGAAATTAGGTAAGTGCAAGAGGATCAATGTGTGTTAGTATGGTGGATACAGCACATATCCCACTTACTTCCTGCTCTGATTAAGGTCGTCATTGTAATAATTTGTTCTTAACTGACTTGCCTAGTTAAATAAAGTTTAAATATAAAATAAAATAAATAAAAATCAACCTCGCTTCCTGTTTATGGACCACACAACAGAAACCCTTAGGATACCTGGCGGACCACATTCTCAGCTAATGTACAGCCAGATACTAAGGAGTCAAAAAAAGGTTTTGATATTAATCTGTCCATATGTATGTGGTGTCTCTGAGAGACTGAGGGACAGAGAGACTCCGATAATACTGTACCTGTCTGTCTGTCTGAGACAGCAAGGTCACCCACTGAGCGCAGAGGAGGATGCGAGGAGAAGAGATTAAATCCTGCGACTAGTGTCTGTCCGCCCAACAACTTGCCCACTTGACCTCATCCCCTCCTCCCTTCTCCAGACCATCTCTAGAGACCTTCTCCCATTCCAGATAATTTCCCTCATCAACTCATCCCTGATCACTGGTTGCGTCACCTTTGACTTCAAGATGGCCAGCGTTGCTCCCTTCCACAAGAAACCAACACTCAAAACCATCACTCACCCCTCTGATGTCAAAAACTACAGACCGGTATCCCTTCTTTCTTTTCTTTCCAAAACACTTCTCTCTCAGAACTATCTTCTTGACCCTAACCGGTGAGGCTTCAAGGCGGCTCACTCAACTGAGACCGTTCTCCTCTGTGTCACGGAGGCTTTTGCACTGCCAAGCTGACTTTCTCTCCTCTGTTTTCATTCTCCTTGATCTATCCGCTGCCTTCGACACAATGAACCATCAGATCCTCCTCTCCACCCTCTCAGGGTTGGGCTCTGCACACTCCTGGATTCCATCCTACCTGGCAGGTTGCTCCAACCAGGTGACGTGAAGCGGATCTGTGTCAACACCACGTACTCTCACTACTGGTGTCCCCCAGAGCTTGGTTCTAGGCCCTGTCCTCTTTTCTCTTTACACCAAGTCACTCGGATCTGTCATATGCTCACATGGCCTTTCCTATCATTGCTATGCGGATGCCACTCAACTACTCTTCTACTTCCCCCCTTCTGACACCCAGGTGGCGGCACGCATCTCTGCTTGCCTGTCAGACATCTTAGCTTGGATGTTGGCCCACCACCTCAAGCTCAACCTCAACAAAACCAAGCTGCTCTTCCTCCTAAGGAAGTACTGCCCGCTCCAAGACCTCTCCATCACGGTTGACAACTCCACGGAGTTCCCCTCGCAGAGTGCAAAGAACCTTGGTGTGACTCTGGACAACACACTGTCAAAGCAGTGACTCACTCCTGCAGGTACAGGCTCTACAACATCCGTAGAGTCCAACCTTTCCTCACACAGGAAGTGGTGCAGGACCTAATCCAGGAACCTGTCATCTCTCGTCTAGACTACTGCAACTCTGTTGGCTGGGGTCCCTGCTTATGCCATCATACAACTCATCCACAATGCTGCAGCCCACCTGGTGTTCAACCTTCCTAAGTTCTCCCATGTCACCTCACTCCTCCGCACACTCCACTGGCTTCCAGTCGAAACTCGCATCCACTACAWGACCATGGTGCTTGCCTACGGAGCAGCAAGGGGAAATGCCCCTCCATACCTTCACCTTTTTTGTTGTTCAGGTAACACTTAGACCGAAAAGTTAAGTAAACAATAAAAATGCTGTGGAACCAGTCACTTCATAAAAATGAGTGTACCTTACAGACTGATTACGTGCACACTGTACTCTTGCCCTAGATACCGTGCCGCGAAAGAGTACAGTGCCTTGCAAAAGTATTCATCCCCCTTGGTGTTTTTCCTATTTTGTTGCATTACAACCTGTAATTTAAATAGATTTTTATTTGGAAGTCATGTAATGGACATACACAAAATAGTCCAAATTGGTGAAGTGAAATGAAAAAAATAACTTATTACAAAAATGTTGAACAAAAGAAAAATGAAAAGTGGTGTGTGAATATGTATTCACCCCCTTTGCACAACAAAGTTGTGGAGAAGTACAGATCAGTGTTGGGTTATAAAAATATATCAGATACTTTGAACATCCCACAGAGCACCATTAAATCCATTATTAAAAAATGGAAAGAATATGGCACCACAACAAATCTGCCAATAGAAGGCCGCCCACCAAAACTCACGGACCAGGCAAGGAGGTCTTTAATCAGAGAGGCAACAAAGAAACCAATGATAACCCTGAAGGAGCTGCAAAGCTTCACAACGGAAATTGGAGTATCTGTCTATAGGACCACTTTAAGCCGTACACTCCACAGAGCTGGGCTTTATTGAAGAGTGGCTAGAAAAAAAACCTTGCTTAAAGAAAAAAGGCATGCAAAAGGCATATGGGAGACTCTCCAACATATGAAAGAAGGTACTCTGGTCAGATGAGACTAAAATTGAGTTTTTTGGCCCTCAAGGAAAACGCTACGTCTGGCGCAAACCCAACACCTCTCATCACCCCGAGAACACCATCCCCACAGTGAGGCATGGTGGTGGCAGCATCATGCTGTGGGGATGTTTTTCATCGGCAGGGTATGGGTAACTGGTCAGAATTGAAGGAATGATGGATGGTGCTAAATACAGGGAAATTCTTGAGGGATACCTGTTTCAGTCTTCCAGAGATTTGGAGGTTCACCTTCCAGCAGGACAATGACCCTAAGCATACTGCTGAAGCAACACTCAAGTGGTTTAAGGTGAAACATTTAACTGTCTTGGAATGGCCTAGTCAAAGCCCAGACCTCAATCCAATTGAGAATCTGTGGTATGACTTAAAGATTTCTGTACACCAGCGGAACCCATCATACTTGAAGGAGCTGGAGCAGTTTTGCCTTGAAGAATGCGCAAAAATACCAGTGGCTAGATTTGCCAAGCTTCTAGAAACATACCCCAAGAGACTTGCAGTTGTAATTTCTGCGAAAGGTGGATCTATAAAGTATTGACTTTGGGGGGTGAATAGTTATGCATGCTCAAGTTTTTCTTGTCTTATTTCTTGTTTGTTTCATAGTAAAAAATATTTTGCATCTTCAAAGTGGTAGGCATGTTGTGTAAATCAAATGATACAACCCCCCAAAAAAATCTATTTTAATTCCAGGTTGTAAGGCAACAAAATAGGAAAAATGCCAAGGGGGTGAATACTTTTGCAAGCCACTGTATTTGCCCCATTTCAAATTTTCTCTACTACTGCATATTTTTGATACTGAATGTAATCAGATCTTCAACTAAAACCTAATATTAGATCAAGTGAACCTGAGTGAACAAATAATAAACAATTATATACTTATTTCATTTATTTCGTAAACAAATACAACACCCAATGCCCCTGTGTGAAAAAGTAATTGCCCCTTACACTCAATAACAGGTTGTGCCACCTTTAACTGCAATGACTCCAACCAAACGCTTCCTGTAGTTGTTGATCAGTCTCTCACGTCGCTGTGGAGGAATTTTGGCCCACTCTTCCATGCAGAACTGCTTTATTAACTCAGCAACATTTGTGGGTTTTCAAGCATGAACTGCTCATTTTAAAGTCCTGCCACAACATCTCAATTGGGATTATTTCTGGACTTTGACTAGGCCATTCTAAAATTTACAATCTGTTGCTTTTTAGCTATTTTCATGTAGACTTGATTGTGTGTTTTGACTCATTGTCTTGCTGCATGACCCAGCTGCACTTCAGCTCACAGACGGATGGCCTGACATTCTCCTGTAGAATTCTCTGATACAGAGCAGAATTCATGGTTCCTCTGTTAAGGCAAGTCATCCAGATCCTGAGGAAGCAAAGCATCCCCCAAACCATCACACTACCACCACCATGCTTGACCATTGGTATGAGGTTCTTACCGTGGAATGCAGTGATTAGGACCCATGTCGTTGAATGTTGCATAACTTTGTTTGTAAAATAAATAAGTAATCTTTGTGTTATTTGTTCCCTCAGGTTCCCTTTAACTAATATTAGGTTTTGGTTGAAGATCTGATAGCATTCATTATCAAAGATATGCAAAAATAGAGAAAATCAGAAAGGGGGAAAATACATTTCACATCACTGTATGTATATGCAACATTCCACCAGTCATGATGGATTCCCAAACCCAGACAAATTAGCCTATACTCCTAGACTTAATTTTCAATAGAGAAAAGCACTTAAAAGTGCTTAAGGTCCAGGAGTAAAGCTTAATATCCTGGGTCTGGAAAACCCTCCATTTGTGTACAACAATTTAACTAATGGCAACACTCCCTTTTCAGCAGACAATGTGGAGATATTTTAAGAAGGAAATCTCATGCTGTTGCCAAGTGAGCCAGGTGTCAGACGTCAGAGGGTTCTCTTCTGAGTTACATAGATTCTTCTCAATTATATTAGATGAGTTATGGAGATCTGTTCTCTCCTCTAAGGCTGAGAGAGACGTAGAGAGCAGATAGGGGGACTTTTTGTGTCGGAAGGAGCCCAAAGGGATTTGTGGGTAATCAGATAGGCATAAAGGAAATAAAACCCCACTTCCTGGCGTTTTGTGGCTCCATGGGTCGTCCCCACATTAGACGTTATAGCCCGGAGGGAGTTAACAAACCGGGAACGGGAATCACCCCACCCGGTGTGTGTGTGTTAGTGTGTGTGTGTGCATGCATGCCTGCGTGTGTGTGTGTGTTTATGTGCATGCGGTGAGAGTGTAATTAACTTAGGTTAGCGCCCAGCTATATTCCAAACCGTGACCTGACATGGCCCACCCCTGGCGAGTGGCATGTTAGCGCAACATTAGCCTTTATGAGGTTTTATTTGGTCCAGGCCCAATGTTCTGGTTCTGCAGTCAGTGGGATTGGGAGGGGGGGGGGGGGGGCAGTGGCAAGGCTGGGCTCTATCTCCGGAGAGAGCTGTGAGTTAGACCCCCAAGATGAGGGAGGGGGGGTGCAAATTAATAATGGAGGGATCGAGAGGGGATCCATTGGTGGGGGGGGGGGGGGTTGGTTGAATTGTCTGGGTGTGTGTTTGCAAGTGATATTGACTTGCTGTGATCCCTGGAGACTATTATGTGTGCTTATTATAGTTGGTTACTGTATATTATAGTTGGTTACTGTAATTTATAGTTGGTTACTGCTTATATTGTGTTACTTATATAGTTGACTGATATGTGTTACTGTACTTATAGTGTTATGTACATATAGGTGTTACATTATATTATAGTTGGTTACTGTACATTAAAGTTGTGACATTATAGTTGGTTACTGTACATTATAGTGTCTGTATTCATTATAGTTGGTACTGTACATTAATAGTTGGTTAACATTATTATTAAAGTTGGTTACTTATATTTATAGTTGTTACTGTACATTATAGTTGTTACTTAATTATAGTTTTACTTGTATATTATAGTTGGTTACTGTATCATTATAGTTGGTTACATTATATTTATATATGGGTTACTGATATATTATGTTGCTTACAGTATATTATAGTTGGTTACTGAAAGGTATAGTTGGTACAGTATGGGAGAAGAGAGCAAGACAGACTTGAGAAGGATTTTAGAGGAAGTTAGCTGCTGTGGATGGGAAAAGAGGTTGAGAAGAGAGTAAAGAAAGAGAGCAGAAGGAGACATAGTGTTGTGGAGACAGAGAAGCGGGACAGAGCAGAGAGAGCAGAAGGGAGACATAGTGTTGTGGGGAGACAGAGAAGAGGGGACAGAGCAGAGAGAGCAGAAGGGAGACAGAAGGGAGTGAGTAAAGAGAGGCAAGCAATGCAGGTGAGGTGTGAGTGTGTGAACAGTGTGATTAAGACCCCGGTCGTCAAGGGATTGAGGGGAGCAGGCCCAGGAATCCCTGCCTCAGGGCTGTGCTCCTGGCTACCTTCGAGAGTTACAGAAAGACCCTCTCCACACCATCAGGCTGGAATCCTCTAACCCGCCAGCCCCGACTGCCCGCCCAATGGTCCCCAGCGCCTTGCCGCCCCAGCCTTCATTATTTTCTGGGGCTCCTGCTGGGAGAGGAGGGGCACACAGGTCTTAGCCAACCCTTCATCCTGAGCCCCTGGGTGGGGTGGATTTACACCCCTGGCCTGACGGAGAGGGGAGGGAGAACCACACTTCTTGGTTCTTTTCTCACACATCCCCTCATTGTTAATGGGCGAGGAGGGTGGAGGGGAGAAGGGAGCAGGGGTCCACCAGACCTCGTAATGGAACACACAGAGAGTTTGATGAAACTGGTTTCCCATGTCTCTGGGGTTTATTCCATGGGCTTTAGGAGTCTCCACTCAGGGGTCCAACTGACTGGAGAGACGGTGCACAGCACGCTGATGGGAAACTCATTTCTCATTTCCCATCTCTCTCTCTCTAAATTCAATTTCAATTGAAGGGCTTTCTTGGCATGGGAAACATATGTTTACATTGCCAAAGCAAGTGAAGTAGATCATCAAGAAAAGTGAAAAAAACAATAGAAGAAAAAAATACAGTAAACATTACACTCACAAAAGTTCCAAAAGAATAAAGACATTTAAAATGTCGTATTATGTGCAAATAGTTAAAGTACAAAAGGTAAAATAAATAAACATACATATGGGTTGTATTTACAATGGTGTTTGTTCTTCACTGGTTGTTCTTTTCTTGTGGCAACAGGTCACACATCTTGCTGCTGTGAGGGCACACTGTGGTATTTCACACAATAGATATGGAAGTTTATCAAATTGGGTTTATTTTCTAATTCTTTGTGCGTCTGTGTAATCTGAGGGAAATATGTGTCTCTAATATGGTCATACATTTGTCAGGAGGTCAGGAAGTGCAGCTGTTTCCACCTCATTTTGTGAGCAGTGTGCACGTAGCCTCTAGTGCTCTGTTTTTTGTTAATTCTTTCCAATGTGTCAAGTAATTATCTTTTTGTTTTGTCATGATTTGGTTGGGTCTAATTGTGTTGCTGTCCTGGGGCTCTGTGGGGTCTGTTTGTGTTTGTGAACAGAGCCCCAGGACCAGCTTGCTTAGGGGACTCTTGTCCAGGTTCAGCTCTCTGTAGGTGATGACTTTGTTATGGAAGGTTTGGGAATTGCTTCCTTTAAGGTGGTTGTAAAATTTAACGGCTCTTTTTTGGATTTTGATAATTAGCGGGTATCAGCCTAATTCTGCTCTGCATCCATTATTTGGTGTTTTACATTGTACACAGAGGATATTTTTGCAGAATTCTACATGCAGTCTCAATTTGGTGTTTGTCCCATTTAGTAAATTCTTGGTTGGCCTCACAACCATAAAGAGCAATGCTTTCTATAAGTGATTCAAGTATTTTCTTGCCAGATCCTAATTGGTATGTCAAATTTTCTGTTCCATTTGATGGCATAGAAGACCCTTGCCTTGTCTCTCAGATCGTTCACATCTTTGTGGATGTTACCTGTGGCGCTGATGTTTAGGCCGAGGTATGTCTTTTTTTTAGGGCAACGGTGTCTAGATGGAATTTGTATATGTGGTCCTGGCAACTGGACCTTTTTTGGAACACCATTATTTATGTCTTACTGATATTTCCTGTCAGGGCACAGGTCTGTGAATCTGTGCAGAAGATCTAGGTACTGCTGTAGGCCCTATCTTGGTTGGCACCAGATCATCAGCAAACGGAAGACATTTGACTTCAGATTCTAGTCGGGTGAAGCCGGGTGCTGCAGACTGTTCTAGTGTCCTAGCCAATTCGTTGATATATATATTGAAGAGGGTGAGGCTTAAGTTGCATCCCTGTCTCACCCCACGGCCCTGTGGAGAGAAATGTGTGTATTTTTTACCAATTTTAACCGGACACTTCTTGTTTGTGTACATGGATTTTATGTTGTATGTTTTTCCCCCAACACAACTTTCCATCAATTTGTATAGCAGATCTTCATGCCAAATTGAGTCAAAAGCTTTTTTGAAATCAACAAAGCATGAACAGACTTTGCCTTTGTTTTGGTTTGTGTCTTTGTCAATTAGAGTGTGCAGGATAAATACGTGGTCTGTCGTACGGTAATTTGGTAAAAAGACAATTTCATATTTGCAAAGTTTCCACTGAGGAAATGTTTGAGTCTCCTGTTAATGATAATAAAGAGGATTTTCCCAAGGTTGCTGTTGACGCATATCCCACAGTAGTTATTGGGGTCAAATTTGTCTCCACTTTTGTGGTTTGGGGTGATCAGTCCTTGGTTCCAAATATTGGGGAAGATGCCAGAGCCAAGGATGATGTTAAAGAGTTTAAGTATAGCCAATTGGAATTTGTTGTCTGTATATTTTATCATTTCATGTAGGATACCATCAACACCACAGGCCTTTTTGAGTTGGAGGGTTTGTATTTTGTCCTGTAGTTCATTCAATGTAATTTGAGAGTCCAGAGGGTTCTGGTAGTTTTTAATAGTTGATTCTAAGATTTGTATTCGATCATGTATATGTTTTTGCTCTTTGTTCTTTGTTATAGGTCCAAAAAGATTGGAGAAGTGGTTTATCCATACATCTCAGTTTTGGATAGATAACTCTTCGTGTTTTTGTTTGTTTAGTGTTTTCCAATTTTCCCAGAAGTGGTTAGAGTCTATGGATTCTTCAATTACATTGAGCTGATTTCTGACGTGCTGTTCCTTCTTTTTCCAAAGTGTATTTCTGTATTGTTTTAGTGATTCACTATAGGGACGGTGTAGGCTCAGGTTTTCTGGGTCTCTATGTTTTTGTTTGGATAGGTTTCTACATTTCGTTCTTAGGTTTTTGCATTCTTCATCAAACCATTTGTCATTGTTGTTAATTTTCTTAGGTTTCCAGCTTGACATTTTTTGATTTGATAGGGAAGCTGAGAGGTCAAATATACGGTTTAGTTTTTCTAATGCCAAGTTTACACCTTCACTACTACAGTGACACGTTTTGTCCAGGATGTTGTCTAAAAGGGACTGAATTTGTTGTTGAATAATAGTTTTTTTGTAGGTTTCCACACTACTTTCCTTCCATCTATAGCGTTTCTTATTATTATTCAATTCCTTTGGATTTGATGCCTCATGATTGAGTATTGCTCTGTTCAAGTAGACTGTGATCTGTGATCTGATAGGGGTGTGAGTGGGCTGACTGTGAATGCTCTGAGAGGCCCTGGGTTGAGGTCAGTGATAAAGTAGTCTACAGGACTACTGCCAAGAGACGAGCTATAGGTGTACCTACCATAGGAGTCCCCTCGGAGTCTACCATTTATTATGGATATACCCAGCGTGCGACAGAGCTGCAGGAGTTGTGACCCATTTTTGTTGGTTATGTTGTCGTAGTTCTGCCTAGGGGGGCATATGGGGAAGGGAATACTGTCACCTCCACGTAGGTGTTTGTCCCCCTGTGTGCTGAGGGTGTCAGGTTCTTGTCCAATTCTGGCATTTACGTTGCCACAGACTAGTACATGTCCCTGGGCCTGGAAATTATTGATTTCCCCATCCAGCATGGAGAAGCTGTCGTCAGTAAAGTATGGGGATTCTAGTGGGGGTATATAGGTAGCACACAGGAGGATATATTTCTCTGTTGAGATCACCTTTTGAATTTCTAGCCAAATGTAAAATGTCCCTGTTTTGATTAATTTAATAGAGTGAGTTAGGTCTACTCTATACCAAATTAGTATACCCCCTGAGTCCCTTCCCAGTTTCATACCTGGTAGTTTGATGGATGGGACTACCAGCTCTCTGTAACCTAGAGGGCAACCAGTGGGTCCATCTCCTCTATACCATGTTTCCTGTAAAATGACAATCTCTGTATTTCTGTACTCGGTGATGTCCAGGTTCCTGCTCTTTAGGCCAAAATCAGATGGCCTCAGACCTTGTATATTCCAGGATGAGACAGTGATGGTGAAGGCTTTGTGTTCCATCAAGTGTCCAATGTTTTTAGTTGTGTGGTCTCTCTCTCTCTCTCTCTCTCTCTCTCTCTCTCTCTCTCTCTCTCTCTCTCTCTCTCATCTCTCTCTCTTCTCTCTTCTCTCTTCTCTCTCTCTCTCTCTCTCTCTCTCTCTCTCTCTTTTCTCTCTCTCTCTCTCTCTCTCTCTCTCTCTCTCTCTCTCTCTCTCTCTGCTCTGCTCTCTCTCGTCGCTCTCTCTCTCGTCTCTCTCTCGCTCTCTCTCTCTCTCTTGCTCTCTCTCTCTCTCTCTTGCTCTCTCTTCTTGTTCCTCTCTCGCTCTCTCTCTCTCTTCTCTCTCTCTCTCTCTTGCTCTCTCTCTCTCTCTGCATGCTGGGAGTGTTTGGTGCATGCTGGGAATTGTATGGGCGAAGGAGTGCGTGTGTTTCTTTCGGCTTTCTCTTTCTTGGTGTCATTTTTTGTTTTCTTCAATGCATGATTAAGGTTATTATTTTTATTTTTGTTGTGGTAGAATTAAGTATTTTGTTTTTCGTATCGAAATTACCCTGAGTTTGGCGCGGATGGCAGCCCGAATGGGGATGCCGTCCCTGTCACTTCGGCTCGGTGTGTTACTGAAGCTACTGTCACGGTGGAGGAGTTTCTGGTCGCCGTAGGAGAGAAGGTAGGATATGAGAATGATGCTTATGCGTCACGGATGAATAAAGCGGTGGTGGTATTTCTTAAAAATGAGCGCCTTGTAGATCGTATGGTTGAGCAAGGCATACTTCTTAAGGGAATGTTTATTCAAGTTACGCCGCTTTTTTCTCCGTCAACAAGGGTAACGATTTCAAATGTACCGCCGTTTATTCCAAATGAGCTATTGGAGCACGAGTTATTGCGCTTTGGGAAGTTTGCAAGTTCAATTAAGGTTGTCCCGTTGGGTTGCAAACACCCGGCGTTGAAACAGGTTATGTCGTTTTGGCGACAGGTGTTTATGTTTTTGGACTCACCGGAGCAGACTTTAGAGTTATCGTTTAAAATCAAGTATGACAATAGACTGTATATGGCTTATGCTAATACGGGTAGTCAACGGCGTTTTGAGTGTGGGGATGTCGGTCATAAGCGACATGCTTGCCCGAAAAAGGAGAAGGCAGAGGGAGGGGCGCAGGTGGTCATCGTAACGCCTGGGCCCACTGATGTAGGGAGAGGTGGGCCGACAGTGGTTGAGCAGCCACAAGCACCTGTTGCTGAGGAACAAGTTATCCGTGTTGAGGGCACGGAGTTGCAACTTGTATTAGAGGGAAATGTTATGCAGCAGAAAAACATTGTTGTAGAAGGTAAGGATGGATCTGAAGAGAAAGTTCCTCAGTCTGGTGAGGAGGTGCCCAGTACGAGTGCTGG
This sequence comes from Salvelinus sp. IW2-2015, assembly GCF_002910315.2. Lineage (NCBI taxonomy): Eukaryota > Metazoa > Chordata > Actinopteri > Salmoniformes > Salmonidae > Salvelinus > Salvelinus sp. IW2-2015. The sequence continues at coordinate 6,306,168 of NC_036845.1, forward strand.
GGTACAGGAGGGGGTTCATGTGGAGCTAATCTCCCAGGTAGTGGAGGAGATGCCCACTATGAGTAATGGGGTACAGGAGGGGGTTCATGTGGAGCTAGGCTCCCAGGTAGTGGAGGAGATGCCCACTACGAGTAATGGGGTTCAGGTGGGGCTAGTCTCCCAGGTAGTGGAGGAGATGCCTGGTACGAGTGATGGGGTGCAAGTGGGGAGTGTTGAAAGGGATGTGGTAGAGGGGAGTCAGGGGTCTGTGGCCTCAGCTGAGGAGGATCAGGAGAAGGATATGGATATCTCTTTTGATATGATAGCAGCTGGTGAGGACTCAATTTACGATCTAGAGGAGGTAAATGGGTTTCTGGATCAGACTTTTGGGAAATCTGTCAAATTGGCAGATTATTTTGATGTTGATAAGTTTGTGAGGTCAGCTGTGATGTTACAGAAGATGGTGGGGTTAGACCAGTTGAGTGAGAAGAAGCGGTTTCGCTTGAGGAAATTTGTTACTGCTGTTGCAGCAGCAAAAGGTGGTGGGAAACGTAGTCAGGTTAATAAGAGAGAAATTAAATAATGATGATGATCATGCTTCATAGGGTGTCTTTTTTCTCTTTGGTTTCTCTGTGGTTTCTTCTGCTTTTCTTTTATCTTTTCTATATGGAGGTACTAAGGGTAGGTTCTCTCAATATTAATGGGGGAAGGGACAGGAATAAGAGGGCTTGGGTATTAGAAGTAATAAAACAGAAAATGCTTAATGTAGTTTTCCTACAGGAAACACATAGTGATGACGAAAATGAGGTTGACTGGGGTATGTGGTGGGAGGGGCAGCATATACTCAGTCATGGTACTAATTTCAGTGCTGGGGTGGCAATCTTGTTTTCCTCAGGCTTAGGGGTGACTGTGGTATCTACAACAGAGATTGTCAAGGGTCGGGTTTTATTGGTCAAGGTGGATGTTATGGGGTTTTTGTTTGTTTTTCTGAATGTTTATGCTCCTAATGAGGGTACAGAGCGTCTTGTTGTGTTTGATCAAATAAAAGAAACCTTAAGACAGTGTGACCAAGAGGGGTGTGGTTTTAGGGGGAGACTGGAACTGTACAGTGGATTTTACTGTTGATCGCACCGCTGAAGAACCTCACCTGTGGTCAGCCACTTGCCTGTCTGGCCAATTAACTGAGTTAGAGCTTTCTGATGTGTGGAGAGTTAGGAATGCAAAAGTTAGGCAGTACACATAGCTAAATGTTAATGAAGGTCGTGTCAGTGCAGCAAGGCTAGACAGGTTGTATGTATCTGAGCAATACTGTAGTAGGGTTGGAAGGTGTGACATTACTCCTGTGGGTTTCTCTGATCACCATATTGTTACTGTTGATATTCACTTGTCCTGTCCACGAAGGTCATCACCTTACTGGTATTTTAATGTTAAATTGTTACATGAGGTTTTTGTTGTTTTGGGAAAAATGGAGGGTTACAAAAGAGAATTTTGAGTCCTTGAGACAATGGTGGGAGGTTGGGAAGGCCCAAATACGATTATTTTGTCAACAGTATACTGCTCTGTCTCAAATTGAAGTTAAAGAGACTATCAAGGCCCTTGAACAGGACATCAAATCTATTGAATTGAAGCTGCTCACTCAGAACGACCCTGGACTAGTCATGAACTTACAGGACAAGAGACATGAACTGAGGTCGTTTCTGCATGAAAGAGTGAAGGGTGCCTTGATTAGGTCTCGTTTCGCTTCCCTCAAGGATATGGATGCTCCTAGCACTTTAAAAGAAAACCTAGGACAGTCAACATTGCAACGTAAACAGATGGTCTGCCTTCGTCTCCCTGATGGGAAGGTGACCACGGATGACAGTGAAATGCGTCAACATGCCGTGGATTTCTACTCTGCCCTCTATAAGGCGGAGGATTGTGACTCTCTGTGTACCGAACAGTTGTTACACGGTCTTCCTCAATTGGGACCTGAGCAGAGAGTCGCATTGGACTCTGACATTACACTGCAAGAGCTGTCCACAGCAGTTATGCAGCTCTCAGCAGGCCGAGCCCCTGGCATTGATGGTTTACCATCTGAGTTTTATAAGCACTTTTGGGGGTCTATTGGGGAGGATTTTTATGAAGTGGTGTGTGAATCTTTTCATGATGGATCTCTTCCTGTATCCTGTCGACGTGCAGTGCTTTCACTGTTGCCAAAAAAGGGGGATTTGGCTCTCATAAAAAATTGGAGACCTGTTGCTTTGCTGTGCGCAGAATACAAAATTGTTTCTAAATGTCTCTCAAACAGGTTGAAAGAGTATCTGGGATTGTTGGTCCACAAGGACCAGTCCTACTGTGTACCTGATCGCTCTATTGTTGACAACTTGTTTTTAATAAGAGATGTTTTAGACATTTGTAAACTGTCTGATGTAAATGTGGGTTTACTTTCTTTGGATCAGGAGAAGGCTTTTGATCGTGTGGACCACCAGTACTTGTTTAAAACAATGAAAGCCTTTGGGTTTGAGGATGTTTTTTTGTCTTGGATGAATTTACTGTATGCTGGGGCCTTGTGTATGGTGAAGGTGGGGGGGTGGTTTGAGTTGCCCCATCCCTGTCCAAAGGGGCATCAGGCAGGGATGCCCAATTTCAGGGCAGTTATATAGTCTGGCGATTGAACCAATGCTTTGTTTTTTAAGAGCGAAGCTTACTGGTTTCTCTGTGCCAGGTGTAATGAAGGGTCCCACGACTGTCTGCGTATGCAGATGACGTGACAGTTTTTATTACAGGGGGTGAAAATGTTAAGGTTCTCTCAAACGCTTTAAAGGTGTATGAGGGGGCCTCCTCAGCTAGAGTCAATTGGGGAAAGAGTGAAGCGCTGTGGGCAGGTCAGCTTCAGTTGGGGTCCGCTCCACGGTTACCAGGGGGGCTTCAGTGGGGCAGAGTTGGGATGAAGACTTTTTTTTTTTTTCTAGGCTCCGATGTCTTTCAGAAAAAGAACTGGGAGGGTGTATTGGAGAAAGTGTGTGCCAGACTGTCAAGATGGAAATGGATGCTGCCCCAGCTGTCTTATAGGGGAAGGGTCCTGGTAGCTAATAATCTTGCTGCCTCTACCCTGTGGCACAGACTAATGATTTTGCAGCCACCAAAGGGTCTGATACAAGAGCTTCAGAGGACCCTTGTCAATTTCTTCTGGTCTGGACAACACTGGATTAAAGCTGCAGCCCTGTACCTGCCACTGCACAAGGGTGGGCAAGGCCTGGTGGACATTTCCTCTAGGATCATGGCTTTCCGGCTTCAAGCAGCCCAGAGACTGTTGTACAGAGACGGTTCTAGCTGTGTCGAAACAGCCTACACATTGATGAGGAGAGCGGGCTGTTTGGGCTTAGACAAGCACCTTTTCCTCTTAAAGCTGGAGGGGGGTGATTTGCCTGGCCTGACTCCATTTTATGAGTCTGTTATGCAGGCTTGGAGAGTCCTTGTCAAGTCCCGTAAGGCCGGCACGCCACCAGGGATGTGGCTTTTTGAAGAGCCTCTTTTTCACAACACTGCCATCCAGTCCCGTGTTCTGGGTTCAGCTAGCCTACGTTCATGCCTGTTAGGCGTGGGGTGTACCAAGCTGGGTCATCTGATGCGGAGCAGGAGCAGATCGTTGTAGGAGCTGGGAGAAAGAGCGGGGATCTGATCATCTCGCCTACTGAGGAAGGTCGTCGCTGAGGTCTGTGACTCCTTGCCAGTGCTTCATCTGCAGTATGTGACTGACACTTCCAATTCTGATCGGTGGAAGGAGGGTCTGGATTATGTGTTCCCTGCACTGATTGTTAGTGCTGCTTAGGGGGCATTCGAGGAGGACGTGGGGATGCTGCTTTCCTTCAATACCCCGGAGCTGGGGGAGTTCAAGGAGGTGGGAAAGAAGGCCATGTACAGAATATGTGTAAAGGTGTCCCATGCCTCTTCCCTGGAAGGGGTCAAATCGACGAGGTGGGCGGGTGTGCTTGGTCCAGGTGCCTCTCCAAAAGGCTGTTGGCGATCATTATACAAACTGCCTATTGATAAGAGGACAGCTGACCTCCAATGGAGGATAATACATGGAGCCATAGCCACCAACACGCATCTGGTACACCTGGACCCTACTGTTGGGGAGGGGTGTCCATTTTGTGCTGGGTCTGAAACTCTGACACATCTGTTTTTACTGTGTCCCAGGTTGGTCGGGATGATTGACCTGATAACTAATTGGTTCTCAACGTTGGGAGAAGTTTTCTCTTCCCAACTGTATATATTTGGGCCAAAGTACAGGTTCAGTCAAAAGGGTGTAGTTGTGTTGCTTAATTTGTGTTAGGGGCAGCAAAATTAGCAATATGGAAGACCCGAAAGAACAGTATTCGAGGACAGGGGTCTGTGGATGTGGTGGGAATGCTGGAGGGAATGTTGGCAGCGAGACTAAGGGTTGAGTTTGCCTATTATAAACTGGTCAATAATATTGATCTGTTTATGAGTATATGGGGTATTCAGAGGCTGTTGTGTATAGTTACTGTGGAGGAGGAATTGGAGTTGTGTTTTTAATTGATGTGTAACTGTGGTTTGTATGAGTATTTATTGTGTGGTGGGCTCCCAGACCCAATAAAGATTATTTAAAACTCTCTCTCTCTATATACATATATATAGTTATCCAAGGGCACTCTTAGCATTTGTTCCTGTGCAGGTTTTCAGAGTGTGTGTGTGCACGTCTTTACGTAAGGAGTGCCTTCACAGGTTCATTCCCGCTCAGCCTGTTGTGGCTGATGTAGAAGCATTGTGACAGTGTGCAGCCATGTATTGAAAACACACTACTTACTGTGTGCATGAGGCTGGTTGCTTCCACATCCCCAGAGTATTCCTTTGAATTGCAGAGAGTCTCAGTCCCAAATTGCACCATATTCCCTATATAGTGCACTACATTTGACCAGAGAATAGGGTGCCATTTGGGATTAACCCAGAGGGAGTATGTCGGGACATTACATGGACAAAAGTCAAACTTTCCATAGGTGAGCTCTAACTCAATTTGCTGTAGGTAACAAGAGCATTAGTTGCAGCTCGAATTCCCTTCTCCTCAACCCCACAGTGTGTGTGTGTGTGTGTGTGTGTGTGTGTGTGTGTGTGTGTGTGTGTGTGTGTGTGATTTTATTTCGTCATATCGCATACATTTGTGATATCAGACAGGTTAAGATATTAAAAAGTCATTGGTGATTTTTCTACAGTGTTGCATGATGGGAATCTAGTGGTTCACTGATATAATCTAGTAAACAAAATTAACTACTTTTTCAGTAGTTGGTTCCACTACTCTAACTTGAACCCTAACTGTTCTAAACACTAGGGCTGCAGTCAGACTTCTTTCAGAGACACATAGCCTACAGTACAGGTCTCAGTTACAGCCTCCTGCCCTCTCGTGAGAACAGGAAGCCAGGCACGGCTTTTACAGTCAGAACCATTTACTGTGTTTTATCCTGGTTAGCAGGGCAGCACGCACACACAGACCTACCTTCAGGTGGAGGGAGGGAGAGTGGGAGAGGGGTAGGAAGGAGAGAGGTAGAGAGAGAGAGAAAGAGAGGTGGGTGGAGAGGAGAGAGGGGAGGATGGATGGGAGTAGGGTGAGAAAGACAAAGGGGGAGAAAAAGACAGAGAGAGAGAGATATTAGTGCCCCCTCCCTCTCTCTATTTTCTCTGCTAAGTTTGTTTTACCAGAGAGCAAATGATAGGGTCCTCAATTAGAGGGGAAGTGCTTTTTTATGGGGCCTTCTCTGGTGGTGCAGTCCCAAAAACCCTAACGCCTTAAAATAACATTTGAACAAACTCAGGACCTGAAAAAAGTTATTGTTTTCCGACTTTTTCAGGACATTAAGGTGAATGTTAGGATATTGGGGTTCCTAATAATGTAGGAAAAACAAGTGTACACACAACACACACACACACACACACACACACACACACACCACACACACACACACACACACACACCACACACACACACACACCACACACACAACACACACACACACACACACACACACACACACACACACACACACACACACACACACACACACACACACACATGTGGGTTGAGGAGAAGGGAATTCGAGCTGCAACTTAATGCTCTTGTTACCTACAGCAAATTGTAGTTAGAGCTCACCTATGGGAAAGTTTGACTTTTGTCCATGTAATGTCCCGACATACCCTCTGGGTTAATCCCAAATGGCCACCCTATTCTCTGGTAAATGTAGTGCACTATATAGGGAATATGGTGCAATTTGGGACTGACGACTCTCTGCAATTCAAAGGAATACTCTGGGATGTGGAAGCAACCAGCCTCATGCACCACAGTAAGTAGTGTGTTTTCAATACATGGCTGCACACTGTCACAATGCTTCTACATCAGCCACAACAGGCTGAGCGGGAAATGAACCTGTGAAGGCACTCCTTACGTAAAGACGTGCACACACACACTCTGAAAACCTGCCACAGGAACAAATGCTAAGAGTGCCCTTGGATAACTATATATATGTATATAGAGAGAGAGAGTTTTAAATAATCTTTATTGGGTCTGGAGGCCACACCCACAATAAAATACTCATACAAACCACAGTTACACATCAATTAAAAACCAACTCCAATTCCTCCTCCACAGTAACTATACACAACAGCCTCTGAATACCCCATATACTCATAAACAGATCAATATTATTGACCAGTTTATAATAGGCAAACTCACCCTTAGTCTCGCTGCCAACATTCCTCCAGCATTCCCACCACATCCCACAGACCCCTGGTCCTCGAATACTGTTCTTTCGGGTCTTCCAATATTGCTAATTTTGCTGCCCCTAACACAAATTAAGCAACACAACTACACCCTTTTGACTGAACCTGTACTTTGGCCCAAATATATACAGTTGGGAAAGAGAAAACTTCTCCCAACGTTGAGAACCAATTAGTTATCAGGTCAATCATCCCCGACCAACCTGGACACAGTAAAAACAGATGTGTCAGAGTTTCAGACCCAGCACAAAATGGACACCCCTCCCCAACAGTAGGGTCCAGGTGTACCAGATGCGTGTTGGTGGCTATGGCTCCATGTATTATCCTCCATTGGAGGTCAGCTGTCCTCTTTATCAATAGGCAGTTTGTATAATGATCGCCAACAGCCTTTTGGAGAGCACCTGACCAAGCACACCGCCCACCTCGTCGATTTGACCCCTTCCAGGGAAGAGGCATGGGACACCTTTACACATATTCTGTACATGGCCTTCTTTCCCACCTCCTTGAACTCCCCAGCTCCGGGGGTATTGAAGGAAAGCAGCATTCCCCACGTCCTCCTCAGAATGCCCCCTAAGCAGCACTAACATCAGTGCAGGGAACACATAATCCAGACCCTCCTTCCACGATCAGAATTGGAAGTGTCAGTCACAATACTGCAGATGAAGCACTGGCAAGGAGTCACAGACCTCAGCGACGACCTTCCTCAGTAGGCGAGATGATCAGATCCCCGCTCTTTCTCCCAGCTCCTACAACGATCTGCTCCTGCTCCGCATCAGATGACCCAGCTTGGTACACCCCACGCCTAACAGGCATGAACGTAGGCTAGCTGAACCCAGAACACGGGACTGGATGGCAGTGTTGGTGAAAAAGAGGCTCTTCAAAAAGCCACATCCCTGGTGGCGTGCCGGCCTTACGGGACTTGACAAGGACTCTCCAAGCCTGCATAAACAGACTCATAAAAATGAGTCAGGCCAGGCAAATCACCCCCTCCAGCTTTAAGAGGAAAAGGTGCTTGTCTAAGCCCAAACAGCCCGCTCTCCTCATCAATGTGTAGGCTGTTTCGACACAGCTAGAACCGTCTCTGTACAACAGTCTCTGGGCTGCTTGAAGCCGGAAAGCCATGATCCTAAGGAAATGTCCACCAGGCCTTGCCCACCCTTGTGCAGTGGCAGGTTACAGGGCTGCAGCTTAATCCAGTGTTGTCCAGACCAGAAGAAATTGACAAGGGTCCTCTGAAGCTCTTGTATCAACCCTTGGTGGCTGCAAAATCATTAGTCGTGCCACAGGGTAGAGGCAGCAAGATTATTAGCTACCAGGACCCTTCCCCTATAAGACAGCTGGGGCAGCATCCATTTCCATCTTGACAGTCTGGCACCACACTTTCTCCAATACACCCTCCAGTTCTTTTTCTGAAAGACATCGGAGCCTAGAAAAAAAAAAAAAGTCTTCATCCCAACTCTGCCCCACTGAAGCCCCCCTGGTAACCGTGGAGCGGACCCAACTGAAGCTGACCTGCCACAGCGCTTCACTCTTTCCCCAATTGACTCTAGCTGAGGAGGCCCCTCATACACCTTTAAAGCGTTTGAGAACCTTCAACATTTTCACCCCCTGTAATAAAAACTGTCCACGTTCATCTGCATACGCAGACAGTCGTGGGACCCTTCATTACACCTGGCACAGAGAAACCAGTAAGCTTCGCTCTTAAAAAACAAAGCATTGGTTCAATCGCAGAACTATATAACTGCCCTGAAAATTGGGCATCCCTGCCTGATGCCCCTTTGGACAGGGATGGGGCAACTCAAACCACCCCCCACCGTCACCCATACACGAGGCCCCAGATACAGTAAATTCATCCAAGACAAAAAAACATCCCCAACCCAAAGGCTTCATTGTTTTAAACAAGTACTGGTTGGTCCACACGATCAAAAGCCTTCTCCTGATCCAAAGAAAGTTAAACCCACATTTACATCAGACAGTTTACAAATGTCTAAAACATCTCTTATTAAAAACAAGTTGTCAACAATAGAGCGATCAGCGTACACAGTAGGACTGGTCCTTGTGGACCAACAATCCCAGATACTCTTTCAACCTGTTTGAGAGACATTTAGAAACAATTTTGTATTCTGGCGCACAGCAAGCAACAGGTCTCCAATTTTTTATGAGAGCCAAAATCCCCTTTTTGCAAACAGTGAAAGCACTGCACGTCGACAGGATACAGGAAGAGATCCATCATGAAAAGATTCACACACCAACTTCAAAAATCCTCCCCAATAGACCCCCAAAAGTGCTTATAAAACTCAGATGGTAAACCATCATGCCAGGGGCTCGGCCCTGCTGAGAGCTGCATAACTGCTGTGGACAGCTCTTGCAGTGTAATGTCAGAGTCCAATGCGACTTCTCTGCTCAGGTCCCAATTGAGGAAGACGTGTAACAACTGTTGGTACACAGAGAGTCACAATCCTCCGCCTTTAGAGGGCCAGAGTAGAAATCCACGGCATGTTGACGCATTTCAACTGTCATCCGTGGTCACCTTCCCATCAGGGAGACGAAGCAGACCATCTGTTTAATTTGCAATGTCGACTGTCCTAGTTTTTTTAAAGTGCTAGGAGCATCCATATCCTTGAGGGAAGCGAAACGAGACCTAATCAAGGCACCCTTCACTTCTTTCATGCAGAAACGACCTCAGTTCATGTTCTCTTGTCCTGTAAGTTCATGACTAGTCCAGGGTCGTTCTGAGTGAGCAGCTTCAATTCAATAGATTTGATGTCCTGTTTCAAGGCCTTGATAGTCTCTTTAACTTCAATTTGGAGACAGAGCAGTATACTGTTGACAAAATAATCGTATTTGGGCCTTCCCAACCTCCCACCATTGTCTCAGGACTCAAAATTCTCTTTTGTAACCCTCCATTTTTCCCCAAAACAACAAAAAACCTCATGTAACAATTTAACATTAAATACCAGTAAGGTGATGACCTTCGTGGACAGGACAAGTGAATATCAACAGTAACAATATGGTGATCAGAGAAACCCACAGGAGTAATGTCACACCTTCCACCCTACTTACAGTATTGCTCAGATACATACAACCTGTCTAGCCTTGCTGCACTGACACGACCTTCATTAACATTTAGCTATGTGTACTGCCTAACTTTTGCATTCCTAACTCTCCACACATCAGAAAGCTCTAACTCAGTTAATTGGCCAGACAGGCAAGTGGCTGACCACAGGTGAGGTTCTTCAGCGGTGCGATCAACAGGTAAAATCCACTGTACAGTTCCAGTCTCCCCCTAAAACCACCCCCTCTTGGTCACACTGTCTTAAGGTTTCTTTTATTTGATCAAACACAACAAGACGCTCTGTACCCTCATTAGGAGGCAAAACATTCAGAACAAACAACAAAACCCATAACATCCACCTTGACCAATAAAACCCGACCCTTGACAATCTCTGTTGTAGATACCACAGTCACCCCTAAGCCTGC
>NC_036845.1:6316419-6331316 GCF_002910315.2 Salvelinus sp. IW2-2015
CATTCGAGATTTCCACATTTGGGAAATCAGCAGGGGTCAGCACAGCCGGAGTGCAATGGCTAAGCCACGCCCTGGGTGAACCACCTTCTTGATCAGGTATCTCTCTTGCCAGGTAAGTATGAGTTACACTTATCGGTGGAGGTCAGTGCTCCCAGTGCCAACATTTTCGGCTAATGGTAACCACTTTGTGTTCCGATAATATCACATCACATCGACCTGCGTTAAATGCCGTTTAGGAATGCACTTGCAGACAGAGTGGTAGCATACTGTACCTATCCTTTTCAGATGGCATGGAATCAGGATCAGAAAAGGGTTTACAACTTGTCTTGGGAGGTATATATCAACCGACACCTGGGTTTAATTCTGTTTACCTGAGAGCGGCCATCCAGGTCTATTTAATGCTTTATAAACGTGWSTCATTGCWCCRTGTTTATATCAATATGAAGTACAGGGGCCCTTCACCCTGCAAAGAGGGCCGTTAGAGTAGGGTCCATTAGCCTAATGGCTGTGTACCATTATACTCAGGACCTATTACTGTTATGGCTGAGAGCTTTGAATTGCCCTTTTTACGGCTCCTTTGGATCCACAACACCTAGGAATAGAGAGGAGGAGGAGGAGAAGAGAAAAACAATACAAACTGAGGCTAAGGCAACCCAGTGACTGACTGACGGGACCAGGCTATACTCCTAGCTGTGGCGAGGAGAGTGAGGCTGCTTGGCTGACCCATAACACTTTGATACAGAGGTCAAAGAGTCTTTAAGTGGCTATCCTGATCTGGCCATCATCTGCCCTCACCCAGTCCTGTGAAATTCACCTTTAACCGTTGAACTCTCCAGCTGGTAAATTATTAAAAGTGTGCGTCCAAATGGCACCCTATTACCTATAGAGTCCTGTGGGCCCTGGTCAAAAGTAGTGCACTATAAAGGGAATAGGATGTAATCTCAGATGCACCCTAAGAGAACAGGATAGTTCAGCCAATCAAGTCCAATGCAAGACTCTGTAAGGTCATCATCATCATATAACTGAGGAATCCCACCTCGTGTTTGGGTTTGGTCACCACAGAAATCAAACAACTTAGCTTCTGCTATTCACTAGCATTCCTTTTTTTTTTATCTTGCAGGGCAGATATAGGTCAGTCTGGATGAGATAAGGGCATCTGGTTGGCACTGAGGGCATGTGGTTGGTGTGACTAAGATAATACTCAGGAAGAGGATGTTTCAATGGAGAAGACCATTTGAAATGTGACCATAGTTACATAATGACACCCTCTGGAATGTTAGTCATTTGTTTTTGTTATTACACAGTAGCTACTGATCTGATTTGTGTTTCTGTCTGACGGGTTTGACCTCTCACAAATTCATCCCCGACGCTCCCTGCTCGCCCTAAATGACTCTCCCTAAACAATGTGAAAGATGATCTGCTTATGAGTCATTAACTTTCCCGCAAGAGAGAAGGATCATTGTTTATGAGAGATGACCAGTGAGAGTAATCTTAAGCAATACAATAAAAGTTAAGCTTAACAGCATTTTGTGTTTGAACAAAAACAGACCTGAATAGAAACGTCCAAAGTATTGTGACTGTTGGGACGTGGCCAACTGAAGACATTTCTAGTTGGGCCCCTTAGTCCTATCTCGACCGTTCACTCTGTTGGGGAACAATAAAGATTGACCAGTTTTGAAGTGAATTCCAGGCCTATCTTGTGATTGCCGATATGTTAATGCTTGGTTTTAGCTTGGTTGTTGTTTCACTCCTTTTTACTGAGACATCCACACTGAGAGTTAGGCTGTCCTGAAATGGACACCGTACACAGGTAATAMTGGAGAAAGAGTTASCCTACTGTACTGTACAACATCTACTCACTGGAGGAAGAGTCTCCAGGAACGCAAGTAATTCATACCAACCAACACAGGACTATAAACCTTAACCCCCCACCCACAGTATACCCACCACCCACAGTATACCCACCACCCACAGTATACCCACCACCCACAGTATACCCACCACCCACAGTATACCAAAGAGAGAGATCTCCACTCAGGGGTCAACTGACTGGAAGAGACGGTGCACAGCAACGCTGATGGGAAACTCATTTCTCAATTTCCCATCTCTCATTCTCTAAATTCAATTTCAATTGAAGGGTTTCTTGGCATGGGAAACATATGTTTACATTGCCAAAGCAAGTGAAGTAGATCATCAAGAAAAAGTGAAAAAAACAATAGAAGAAAAAAATACAGTAAACATTACACACAAAAAGTTCGCAAAAGAATAAAGACATTTAAAAATGTCGTATTATGTGCAAAAGTTAAAGTAACAAAAGGTAAATAAATAAACATACTATGGGTTGTATTTTACAATGGTGTTTGTTCTTCACTGGTTGTTCTTTTCTTGTGGCTAACAGGTCACACATCTTGCCTGCTGTGAGGGCACACTGTGGGTATTTCACAATTAGATATGGAGTTTATCCAAATTGGGTTTATTTTCTAAATTCTTTGTGGCGTCGTGTAATCTGAGGGAATATGTGTCTCTAAATGGTCATACATTTGTCAGGAGGTCAGGAAAGTGTGCAGCTGTTTCCACCTCATTTTGGTGAGCAGTGTGCACGTAGCTCTAGTGCTCTGTTTTTTTGTTAATTTCTTTCCAATGTGTCAAGTATTATTTTTTGTTTTGTCATGATTTGGTTGGGTCTAATTGTGTTGCTGTCCTGGGGCTCTGTGGGGTCTGTTTTGTTTGTGAACGAGCCCCCAGGACCAGCTTGTTAGGGGACTCTTGTCCAGGTTCAGCTCTCTGTAGGTGATGACTTTGTTATGGAGGTTTTTTGGGAATTGCTTCTTTAAGGTGTTGTAAAATTTAACGGCTCTTTTTTGGATTTTGATAATTAGCGGGTATCAGCCAATTTCTGCTCTGCATCCATTAATTTGGTGTTTCATTGTACACCAGAGAATATTTTTGGCAGAATTCTACAATGCAGTCTCAATTTGTGTTTGTCCCATTAGTAAATTCTTGTTGGCTCACAACCATAAAGCAGCAATGCTTTCTATAAGTGATTCAAGTATTTTTGCCAGATCCTAATTGGTATGGTCAAAATTTTTTCTGTTCATTTGATGGCATAGAAGACCTTGCCTTGTCCTCCTCAGATCGTTCACATTTTGTGGATGTTACCTTGTGGCGCTGAATGTTTAGGCCGAAGGTATGTCTTTTTTTTAGGGCACGGTGTCTAGAATGGAATTTTGTTATATGTGGTCCTGGGCAACTGAGCCTTTTTTTGAACAACCAATTATTTTAATGTCTTACTTGATATTTCCTTGTCAGGGCACAGGTCTGTGAATCGTGCAGAAGATCTAGGTACTGCTGTAGGCCCTATCTTGGTTTTGGCACCAGATCATCAGCAACGGAAAGACATTTGACTTCAGAATTCTAGTCCGGGTGAAGCGCCGGGTGCTGTCAGACTGGTTGCTAGTGTCCTAGCCAATTCGTTGATATATAATATTGAAGAGGGTGAGGATTTAAGTTGCATCCTGTCTCACCAACGGCCCTGTGGAGAGAAAGTGTGTATTTTTTACCAAAATTTTAAACCCGGACACTTCTTGTTTGTGTACAATGGATTTTATTGTATGTTTTTTCCCACCAACACAACTTTCCATCAATTTGGGTATAGCAGATCTTCATGCCAAATTGAGTCAAAAGCTTTTTTGAAATCAACAAAGCCATGAACAGACTTTTGCCTTTGTTTTGGGTTTGTGTCTCTGTCAAATTAGAGTGTGCAAGGATAAATACGGTTGGTCTGTCGTACGGTAATTTGGTAAAAAGACAATTTCATATTTGCAAAGTTTCACTGAGGAATGTTTGAAGTCTCCTGTTAATGATAATAAAGAGGATTTTTCCCCAAGGTTGCTGTTGAGCATATCCCACAAGTAGTTATTGGGGTCAAATTTGTCTCCACTTTGTGGTTTTGGGGTGATCAGTCCCTTGTTCCAAATATTGGGGAAGATGCAGAGCAAGGATGATGTTAACAGAGTTTAAGTATAGACAATTTGGAATTGTTGTCTGTATATTTTTATCATTTTCATGTAGGATACCATCAACACCACAGGCCTTTTTCGGAGTTGGAGGTTGTATTTTGTCCTGTAGTTCAATTCAATGTAAATTTGGAGAGTCCAGAGGGTTCTGGTAGTTTTTAATAGTTGATTCTAAGATTTTGTATTCGATCATGTATATGTTTTTGCTCTTTGTTCTTTGTTTAGGTCCAAAAAAGATGGATGAAGTTGGTTTATCCATACATCTCAGTTTTGGAATAGATAACTCTTCGTGTTTTGTTTTTTAGTGTTTCCCCAATTTTCCCAGAAGTGGTTAGAGTCTATGGATTATTCAATTACATTGAGCTGATTTCTGAGTGGCTGTTCCTTCTTTTTCAAAGTGGTATTTCTGTATTGTTTTAGTGATTCACTATAGGATTGGTGTAGGCTCAGGTTTTCTGGGTCTCTATGTTTTTGTTTGGATAAAGGTTTTACATTTCGTTCTTAGGTTTTTTTGCATTCTTCATCAAACCAATTTGTCATTGTTGTTAATTTTCTTAGGTTCCAGCTTTGACATTTTTTTGATTTGTAGGGAGCTGACAGAGGTCAAATATACGGTTTAGTTTTTCTAATGCCAAGTTTACACCTTCACTACTACAGTGATCCGTTTTGTCCAGGATGTGTCTAAAAGGGACTGATTTGTTGGTTGAATTAATAGTTTTTTTGTAGGTTCCACACTACTTTCCTTCCATACTATAGGCGTTCTTATTATTATTCAATTCCTTTGGATTTGTGCCTCATGATTGAGTATTGCTCTGTTCAAGTAGACTGTGATCTGTGATCATGAATCAGGGGTGTGAGTGGGCTGACTGTGAATGCTCTGAGGAGCCCGGGTTTGAGGCAGTGAAAGTAGTCTACAGGACTACTGCCAAGAGACGAGCCTATAGGTGTACCTACCATAGGAGCCCTCGGAGTCTAACCATTTATTATGGATAATACCAGCGTTGCGACAGAGCTGCAGCGAGTTGTGACCCATTTTTGTTGGTTATGTTGTCCGTAGTTCTGCCTAAGGGGGGCATATGGGGAAGGAATATGTCACCTTCACGTAGGTGTTTGTCCCCCTGTGTGCTGAACGGGTGTCAGGTTCTTGTCCAAATCTGGCATTTACGTTGCAAGACTAGTAACATGTCCTGGGCCGGAAATTATTGATTTCCCCCATCAAGCATGGAGAAGCTGTCGTCAGTAAAGTATGGGGATTTCTAGTGGGGGTATATGTAGCACACAGGAAGGATAATATTTCTCTGTTGAGATCACCTTTTGAAATTTCTAGCCAATCGTAAAATGTCGCCTGTTTTGATTAAATTAATAGAGTGAGTTAGGTCTACTCTATACCAAATTAGTATACCCTGAGTCCCTTCCCAGTTTTTCATACCTGGTAGTTTGATTGATGGGACTATACCAAGCTCTCTGTAACCTAGAGGGCAACGCAGTGGTCCATCTCCTCTATACCATGTTTCCTGTAAAATGGACAAATCTCTGTATTTTCTGTACTCGGTGATGTCCAGGTTCCTGCTCTTTAGGCCAAAATCAGATGCCTCAGACCTTGTAATATTCCAGGCATGAGACAGTGATGGTAAGGCTTTGTGGTTCCATCAAGTGGTCCAATTGTTTTTAGTTGTGTGGTCTCTCTCTCTCTCTCTCTCTCTCTCTCTCTCTTCTCTCTTCTCTCTCTCTTCTCTCTCCTTCTCTCTCTCGTCTCTCTCTCTCTCTCTCTCTCATCTCTCTCTCTTCTCTCTGTCTCTCATCTCTCTCTCTCCTCTCTCTTCTCTCTCTCTCGTCTCTCTCTCTCTCTTCTCTCTCTCTCTCTCTCTCTCTCTCTCGCTCTGCCGCTCTCTCTCGTCGCTCTCTCTCTCGTCTCTTCTCTCGCTCTCTCTCTCTCTCTTGCTCTCTCTCTCTCTCTCTTGCTCTCTCTTCTTGTTCCTCTCTGCCTCTCGTCTCTCATCTCTCTCTCTCTCTCTTGCTCTCTCTCTCTCTCTGCTGCTGGGAGTTGTTTGGTGCCATGCTGGGGAATTTGTAATGGGCGAAGGAGTGCGTGTGTTCTTTTCGGCTTTCCTCTTTCTTCTTGGTGTCATTTTTTGTTTCTTCAATGCATGATTAGGTTATTAATTTTTATTTTTGTTGTGGTAGAATTAAGTATTTTGTTTTTTCGTATCGAAATTACTCTGGTTTGGCGGCGGATGGCAGCCCGAATGGGGATGCCGTCCCCCTGTCACTTCGGCTCGGTGTGTTTACTGAAGCTACTGTCAGGTGGAGGAGTTTCTGGTCCGCCGTAGAGAAAAGGTAGGATTATGAAGAATGATGCTTATGCCGTCACGGATGATAAAGCGGTGGTGGTAATTTTCTTTAAAAATGAGCGCCTTGTAGATCGTAATGGTTGAGCAAGGCATACTTCTTAAGGGAATGTTTATTCAAGTACGCCGCTTTTTTTTCCGTCACAAGGGTAACGATTTTCAAATGTAACCGCCGTTTATTCCAAATGAAGCTATTGGAGCACGAGTTATTTGCGCTTTGGGAAAGTTTGCAAGTTCAATTAAAGGTTGTCCCGTTGGGTTGCAAACACCCGCGTTGAAAAGTTATGTCGTTTTGGGCGACAGTGTTTATGTTTTTGGACTCACCGGATGCAGACTTTAGAGTTATCGTTTAAAATCAAGTATGACAATAGACTGTATATGGCTATGCTAATACGGGTAGTCAAGCAGCGAGTTTTGAGTGTGGGATGTTCGGTCATAAGCGACATGCTTGCCCGAAAAAAGGAAGAAGGCAGAGGGAGGGGGCGCAGGTGGTCATCGTTAACGCCTGGGCCCACTGATGTAGGGAAGGTGGGGCCCGACAGTGGTTGAGCAGCCAACAAGCCCTGTTGCTGAGGAACAAGTTAATCCGTGTTGAGGGCACGGAGTTGCTAACTTGTATTAGAGGGAAATGTTATGCAGCAGAAAAACATTGTTGTAGAAGTAAGGATGGATCTGAAGAGAAAGTTCCTCAGTCTGGTGAGGAGGTGCCCAGTACGAGTGCTGGGGTACAGAGAGGGGGTTCATGTGGAGCTAATCTTCCCAGGTAGTGGCAGGAGATGGCCCACTATGAGTAATGGGGTACAGGAGGGGGTTCATGTGGAGCCTAGGCTCCCAGGTAGTGAGGAGATGCCCATACGAGTAATGGGGTTCAGGTGGGGCTAGTCTCCCAGGTAGTGGATGGAGATGCTGGTACGAGTGAGGTGTGGCAAGTGGGGAGTGTTGAAAGGGATGTGGTAGAGGGAGTCAGAGGGGTCTGTTGGACTCAGCTGAGGGAGGATCAAGGAGAATGGGGGGATATGGATATTTTTGATATGATAGAGCTGGTGGGAGGCTCAATTTACGATCTAGATTGAGGTAAATGGGTTTCTGGATCAGAACTTTTGGGAAATCTGTCAAATTGGAGATTATTTTTGATGTTGATAAGTTTGTGAGGTCAGCTGTGATGTACAGAAAGATGGTGGGGTTGACCAGTTTGAAGTGGAAGAAGCGGTTTCGAATTGAGGAATTTGTTCTGCTGTTGCAGCAGCAAAGGTGGTGGAAACGTAAGTCAGGTTATAAGAAGAGAAATTTAATTAATGAATGAGATCATGCTTCATAGGGTGTCTTTTTTCTCTTTGTTTCTCTGTGGTTTCTCTGCTTTTCTTTTTATTTTTCTATATGGAGGTACTAAGGGTAAGGTTCTCTTCAATTATTAATGGGGGAAGGGAGGGAAATAAGAGGGCTTGGGTATTAGAAGTAATAAAAAAGAAAATGCTTTTAATGTAGTTTTCCTACGGAAACACATAGTGATGACGAAAATGAGGTTGACTGGGGTATGTTGGTGGGAAGGGCAGCATATATCAGTCATGGTATAATTTCAGTGTGGGGTGGCCAATCTTTGTTTTCCCTCAGGCTTAGGGGTGACTGTGTATCTTACAACAGAGATTGTCAAGGGGTCGGGTTTTAATTGGTCAAGGTGGCTGTTATGGGTTTTTTGTTTGTTTTCTGGAATGTTATTGCCCCTAATGAGGGTTACAGAGCGTCTGTTGTGTTTGATCAAATAAAAGAAACCTTAAGAACAGTGTGGACCAAGAGGGGTGTGGGTTTTAGGGGAGACCTGGAAACTGTTAACAGTGGATTTTTAACTGTTGACGCAACCGCTGAAGAAAACCTCACCTGTGGCAGCCACTTGCCTGTCTGGCCAATTAACGTGAGTTAGAGCTTTCTGATGTGTGGAGAGTTAGGAATGCAAAGTTTAGGCAGTACAATAGCTAAATGTTAATGAAGGTCGTGTAGTGCAGCAAGGCTGACAGGTTGTATGTATCTGAGCAAATACTGTAGATAGGTGGGAAGGTGTGACATTACTCCTGTGGGTTTTCTTGATCAACCATATTGTTACTGTTGATATTCACTTGTCCTGTCCACAGAAGGTCATTCCACCTTACTGGTATTTTAATGTTAAATTCGTTTACATGAGGGTTTTTGTTGTTTTGGGAAAATGGAGGTTACAAAGAGAATTTTGAGTCCTTGAGGACAATTGGTGGGAGGTTGGAAGGCCCAAGTACGATTATTTTGTCAACAGTATACTGCTCTGTCTCCAAATTGAAGTTAAAGAGAGACTTATCAAGCCCTTGGAAACAGGACATCAATCTATTGAATTGAAGCTGCTCAACTCAGAACCGACCTGGACTAGTCAATGAACTTACAGGGACAAGAAACATGAACTGAGGTCGTTTCTTTCTGCATGAAAGAAGGTGAAAGGGTGCCTTGATTAGGTTCTCGTTTCGCCTTCCCTCAAGGTATGGATGCTCCTAGCACTTTAAAAAAACTAGAGGAAGTCGACATTGCAAATGTAAACATATGGTCTGCCTTCGTCTCCCTGATGGGAAGGTGACCACGGATGACAGTGAAATGCGTCAACATGCCGTGGAGTTTCTACTCTGCCCTCTAAAGGCGGAGGATTGTGACTCTCTGTGTACCAGGAACAGTGTTACACGGTCTTCCTCAATTGGGACCCTGAGCAGAGAGATCGCATTGGACTCTGACATTCCCTGCAAGAGCTGTCCACAGCAGTGTATGCAGTACTCAGCAGGGCCGAAGCCCTGGCATGAAGGTTTACCATTCTGATTTTATAGCATTTTGGGTCTATTGGGGAGGATTTTTATGAAGTTGTGTGTGAATCTTTTCATGATGGATCTTCTTCCTGTATCCTGTCGACGGTGCAGTGCTTTCACTGTTGCAAAAAAGGGGATTTTGGCTCTCATAAAAAATTGGAACCTGTTCTTTGCTGTGCGCCAGGAATACAAAATTGTTTCTAAATGTCTCTCAAAACAGGTTGAAAGAGGTATTGGGATTGTTGGTCCACAAGGACCAGTTCCTACTGTTACGCTGATCGCTCTATTGTTGACAAGTTGTTTTTAAGTAAGAAGATGTTTTAGACATTTGTAAACGTGTCTGATGTAAATGTGGGTTTACTTTCGTCTTGGAATCAGGAGAAGGCTTTTGATGTGTGGACCAACCATGTACTTGTTTAAAACAATGAAGCCTTTAGGGTTGGGGGATGTTTTTTTGTCTTGGATGAAATTTAACTGTATGCTGGGGCCTCGTGTAGTGGTGACGGTGGGGGGTGGTTGAGTTGCCCCATCCCTGTCCAGTAAGGGGCATCAGGCAGGGATG
This sequence comes from Salvelinus sp. IW2-2015, assembly GCF_002910315.2. NCBI lineage: Eukaryota > Metazoa > Chordata > Actinopteri > Salmoniformes > Salmonidae > Salvelinus > Salvelinus sp. IW2-2015. The sequence goes on from NC_036845.1 coordinate 6,326,159, forward strand.
CCCCATTTCAGGGCAAGTTATATAGTCTGCGATTGAACCAATGCTTTTTTTAAGAGCGAAGGCTTATACTGGTTTCTCTGTGCCAGGTGGTAATGAAGGGTCCCACGATGTCTGCGTATGCAGATGACGCGTGGACAGTTTTTATTAACAGGGGGCTGAAAATTTGAAGTTTCTCAAACCTTTAAGGTGTAGTGAGGGGGCTCCTCAGCTAGAGTCAATTGGGAAAGAGTGGAAGCGCTGTTGGGCAGGTCAGCTTCAGTTGGGTCCGCTCCACGTTACCCAGGGGGGCTTTCAGTGGGGCAGAGTTGAGGCATGAAGACTTTTTTTTTTTTTCTAGGCTCCGGATGTCTTTCAGAAAAAGAACTGGGGCGGTTATTGGAGAAAGTGTGTGCCAGACTGGTCCAAGATGGAAATGGATGCGCCCCAGCGTGTCTTATAGGGGAAGGGTCCATGGTAAGCTCAATAATCTTCTTGCCTCTACCCTGTGGCACGACTAATGATTTTGCCAGGCCACCAGAGGGTCGATACAAGAGCTTCAAGAGGACCCTTGTCATTTCTTCTTGGTCTGGACAACACTGGATTAAAGCTGCAGGCCCTGTACTGCACTGCACAAGGGCAAGGCCGGTGGACATTTCTCTAGGATCATGGCCTTTCCGGCTTCAAGCAGCCCAGAGACTGTTGTACAGATACGGTTCTAGCTGTGTCGAACAGCCTTACACATTGATGAGGAGAGCGGGCGTGTTTGGCTTAGACAAGCACCTTTTCCTCTTAAAGCTGGAGGGGGGTGATTTGCCTGCCCTGACTCATATTTATGAGTTGTTATGCGAGGAGCTTGGAAGAGTCCTTGTCAAGTCCCGTAAGGCCGGCACGCCACCTCAGGATGTGGCTTTTGAAGAGCCTCTTTTTCACCAACACTGCCATCCAGTCCCGTGTTCTGGGTCAGCTAGCCTTACGTTCATGCCTGTTAGGGTGGGGTTGTACCAAGCCTGGGTTCATCTGATGCCGGAGCAGGAGGCAGATCGTTGTAGGAAGCTGGAAGAAAGAGCGGGGATTGATCATCTCGCCTACTGAGGAAGGTCGTCGCTGAGGTTCTGTGAACCTTGCCAGTGGCTTCTCTGCAGTATTGTTGACTGACACTTCCATTCTGATCGTGGAAGGAGGGTCGGATTATGTGTTCCTGCACTGATGTTAGTCTGCTTTAGGGGGCATTCGAGGAGGACGTGGGGGATGCTGCTTTCCTTCAATACCCGAGCGTGGGGAGTTCAAGGAGGTGGGAAGAAGCCACTGTACAGAATATGTGTAAAGGATGTCCCATGCCTCTTTCCCTGGAAGGGGTGCAAATCGACAGGTGGCGGGTGTGCTTGGTCCAGGTGCTCTCCAAAAGGCTGTTGGCGATCATTATACAAAACTGCCTATTGATAAAGAGGAACAGCTGACCTCCAATGGAGGATAATACATGGAGCCATAGCACACCAACACGCATCTGGTACACCTGGAACCCTACTGTTGGGAGGGGTGTCCATTTTGTGCTTGGGTCTGAAACTCTGCACACATCTGTTTTTACTGTGTCCCAGGGTTGGTCGGGGATGATTGACCTGATAATAATTGGTTCTCAACGTTGGGAGGAAGTTTTCTCTTCCCAACTGTAATATATTTGGGGCCAAAGTACAGGGTTCAGTCAAAAGGGTGTTATGTGTGTTGCTTAATTTGTGGTTAGGGCAGCAAAATTTAAGAATATTTGGGGGGAAAAAGACCCGAAAGAAAACAGTATCAGACCAGGGGTCTGGGGATGTGGTGGGAATGCTGGAGGGAATGTTGGCAGCGAGACTAAGGTGTGAGTTGCGCTATTATAAACTGGTCAATAATATTGTATCTGTTTATGAGTATATGGGGTATTCAGAGGCTGTTGTGTATAGTTTACTGTGGAGGAGGAATTGTGGAGTTGGGTTTTTAATTGATGTGTAACTGTGGTTTGTATGAGTATTTTTTGGGTGTGTGGCCTCCCAGACCCAATAAAGATTATTTAACTTCTCTCTCTATTATACCATATATATATTATCCAAGGGGCACTCTTAGCATTTTGTTCCTGTGGCAGGTTTTCAAGAGTGTGTGTGTGACACGTCTTTACTGTAAGGAGTGCCTTACACAGGTTTCATTTCCCGCTCAGCCTGTGTGGCTGATGTAGAAGCAATTGTGACAGTGTTGCAAGCCATGTTTGAAAAACACACTACTTACTGTGTGCATAGGCTGGTTGCTTTCCACATCCCCAGAGTATTCCTTTGAATTGCAGAGGGGTCGGTCTAGTCCCAAATTGCACCATATTCCCTATATAGTTGCACTAACATTTACCAAGAGAATAGGGTGCCATTGGGATTAACCCAGAGGGGATATGTCGGACATTACATTGGACAAAGTCAAAACTTTCCATAGGTGAGCCTTAACTCAATTTGCTGTAAGGTAACAAGAGCATTAGTTGCAGTCGAATTTCCCTTCCCTCCTCAACCCCACAGTGTGTGTGTGTGTGTGTGTGTGGTGTGTGTGTGTGTTTGTGTGTGTGTGTGTGTGTGTGTGTGTGTGTGTGTTGTGTGTGTGGTGTGTGTGTGTGTGTGGTGTGGTGTGTGTCGTGGTGTGTGTGGTGTGTGTGTGTGTGTGTGTGATGTGTGTGGTGTGTGGTGTGTGTACACTTGTTTTTCCTACATTATTTAGGAACCCCAATATCCTAACATTTCACCTTAATGTCCGTGAAAAGTCGGAAAACAATAACTTTTTTCAGGTCCTGAGTTTGTTCAAATGTTAATTTAAGCGCTTAGGGGTTTTGGGACTGCACCACCAGAGAAAGGCCCCATTAGAAAAGCAGCTTCCCCTCTAATTGAGGACAACTATCATTTGCTCTTCTGGTAAAACCAAAACTTAGCAGAGAAATAGACGAGAGGGAGGGGGCAACTATATCTCTCTCCTCTGTCTTTTTCCTCCCCCCTTTGTCTTTTCCACCCTACTCCCATCCATCCTCCCCCTCTCTCTCCACGCCACCTCTCCTTGCTCTCTCTCTCTACCTCATCTCCTTCCCTACCCGCTCCCCACTCTCCCTCCCTACCACCTGAAGGTAGGTCTGTGTGTGCGTGCTGCCCTGCTAACCAGGTAAAAACACAGTAAATGGTTTGACTGTGTAAAAGCCGTGCCTGGCTCCTGTTCTCACGAGGAGGGGCAGGAGGCTGTAAACTGAGACCTGTACTGTAGGCTATGTTCTCTGAAAGAAGTCTGACTGCAGCCCTAGTGTTTAGAACAGTTAGGGTTAAGTTAGAGTAGTGGAACGCAACTACTAAGCATACGGTAACCTATCCTTTTCAGATGCATGGAATCAGGATCAGAAAAAGGGTTTACAACTTGTCTTGGGAGGTAATATATCAACCGCCACTGGGTTTAATTCTGTTTACCTGAGAGCGGCCATTCCAGTCTATTTAATGGCTTTATAAACGTGACTCATTGCCTCTCATGTTTAATATCAATATGAAGTTACAGGGGCCCTTCACTCCTGCAAACTAGAAACCCAAAGGGGCCGTTAGAGTAGGGCCCATTAGCCCTAATGGCTGTTACCATTACACTCAGACCTATTTACCCCTGTTTTAAATGGGCCTGGAGAAAGCTTTTTGAATTGCGCCCCTTTTTACGGCTCCTTGGTCACAACACATAGAATAGAGAGGAGGAGGAGGCAGAGAAGAAAACAATACAAACTGAGGCTAAGGCACCCATGACTGACTGACAGGGACCAGGCTATACTCCTAGCTGTGGCGAGGAGAGTGAGGCTGCTTGGTGACCATAACACTTTGATACAGAGGTCAAAGAGCTTAAGTGGCTATCCTGATATCTGGCCATCATCCTGCCCTCACCCAGTCCTTGTGAAAATTCACCTTTAAACCGTTGAAACTCTCCAGGCTGGGTTAAATTATTAAAAGGGTGCGTCAAATGGACCCTATTACCTATAGAGTCCTGTTGGGCCACTGGTCAAAGTAGTGCACAGTAACAGGGAATAGGATGGTAATCTCAGATGCACACTAAGAGAACAGGATAGTTCTAGCTCAATCAAGTCCAACTGCCAAGGACTCTGTAAAGGTCATCATCATCCATAAACTGACGGATCCCACCTCGTGGTTGGGTTTGCGGTCACCCACAGAAATCAAACAACTTAGCTTTCTGCCTATTCACTAGCATTCCTTTTTTTTTTATCTGCAGGCAAGTATATAGGTTAGTCTGGATGAGAAAGGGGCATTCTGGTTGGCACTGAGGGCATGGTGGTTTGGTGGACATAAGCATAATACTCAGGAAAGAGATGTTTCAATGGAGAAGACCATTTTGAAAATGTGACCATAGTTACATAATGACACCTTCTGGAATGTTGTCATTTGTTTTGTTATTACACAGTAGTACTGCAAATTCTGATTTTGTGTTTCTGTCTGACGGTTGACCTCTACAAATTCATCCCCGACGCTCCCTGCTCGCCCTAATGATCTCCCTAAAAACATGTGAAAGATGATCTGCTTATGAGTTCATTAACTTTCCCGCAAGAGAGAAGGATCATTGTTGATGAGAGGATGCCATGAAGTAATCTAAGCAATACAATAAAAGTTAGCTTAACAGCATTTTGTGTTTTGAACAAAACAGGACCTGAATAGAGAACGATCCAAAAGTATTTGACTGTTTGGGACGTGGCCACTGAAGACAATTTCTAGTTGGGCCCCCTTAGTCTGATCTCGACCGTTCACTCTGTTTGGGGAACAAAAAGATTGACCAATTTTTGAAGTGGAATTCCAGGCCTATCTTGTGATTGCGCCGATATGTTAATGCTTGGTTTAGCCTTGGTTGTTGTTTCACTCACTTTTTAACTGAGACATCCCACACTGAGAGGTTAGGCTGTGCTGAATGGACACCGTAACAGGTCAATACTGGAGAAAGAGTTACCCAGCTGTACTGGTACCAACATTCTTACTCACGTGGAGGTAAGAGTCTCCAGGCACGCAAAGTAATGGTCAATACCAACAACACAAGGACTATAACCTTAACCCACCACCACAGTATCCCACCACTGACCCACCACCCACTATACCCACCACCCACAGATACCCACCACCCACGTATAACCCACCACCCAAGTATACCTAAC
>NC_036845.1:6331341-6335755 GCF_002910315.2 Salvelinus sp. IW2-2015
CCTACACACTGAGTATACCCACCACCCACAGTATACCTACACACTGAGTATACCCACCACCCACAGTATACCTACACACTGAGTATACCCACCACTCACAGTATACCCACCACCCACAGTATACCTACACACTGAGTATACCCACCACCCACAGTATACCTACACACTGAGTATACCAAACATTAGGAACACCTTCCGAATATTGAGTTGCCCTCAGAACAGCCTCAATTTGTCGGGGCATGGACTCTACAAGGTGTCAAAAGCATTCCACAGGGATGCTGGCCCATGTTGACTCCAATGCTCCCCACAGTTGGCTGGATGTCTTTTGGGTGGTGGACCATTCTTGATACACACAGGAAACTGTTGAGCGTGAAAAACCCTGCAGCGTTGCAGTTCTTGACACAAACCAATGTGCCTCCTACTACCATGCCCCGTTCAAAAGCACTTCAATATTTTGTCTTTCCCATTCACCCTCTGAATGGCACACATGGGCAGACCGAGGGGGTGGATCTACCATTGAACCCAGCCCGGGCCTCTCTCCTCCTGGCCTGGGTCGGGTCAGCACCCCAGCGTCTGGCCTGGTCCTGGAGGCAGATGGAGGTCCAAACACTTGATACTCCACTATGGGAAGTCAATAGTGGCTACTTGAACTCAAAATGATTATCTCTCTCTCTCTCTCTCGGTTTTCATTTCAACACTGTCTTTGTCTGAAGTAGGATACATTTTTTACTAAAGCTTAAGATTTGAGGCCTGAATTCAACACAAATGCAATTCTTTATATTGTAAGCCTAATTGCCTCTTGGTTGGTTTGAGAGAGGAGGGAAAGAGAGAGAGCGAGAGAGCAAGAGAGAGAGAGGGGGGGAGAAAGTAAGCCCCAGACAGTGTTCTTGGATAGAGTAAATAAACTCAACATGTTTCCTGACAGAAAAGATGAGTGTACATGGGAGATACAGAGCAGAATAACATTTAGGCATATTATGATGCATTTTTTCCATTGCTATGATCAGGAATGTGACTCATTATCAAAATAAAAAGTATGATGTACTGTTCTGTTAGTACATGATGACGCAATCAAATTCATTTCACATCCTCACATTCTTAGGACATACCATTTTTGGTCTGTTCTGTTATTCAAAAGGAACCTGTTATTCAAAAGGAACCTAAATGAGGTAGGATTGATATAAGGAGGACACAGATAAATATAATAAAATATGGTTTATTTGAGTAGGGACAAAGAGCCAGAACCACCCCAAGTATCCGCTCCTTGTAGCCAAACCAAACACACTCTTAGGGGCAGATTCTGACACGAGTTAAGCATGCGTAAATGGATTTTAATTCCCTTTTTATGCACTTTTCTCTCTATGCGTATTCTGACCTTGAACTTAAGCATGAGAATAGCAAGCTATTCAAACGCTATTTGTTTGGGGTGGAGATCTAAGAAATGAAGGTGTGGTGGAGGTGTGTCTACAGATACGTATATATGCCAGGCTTTTCTCAGTTTCATTTTACAATTTGTATCATTTTAAATATTAGCTGCTATCGGTGAGCCACCATCAGTAATATCCACATACATTTAGAACTGTCACTTTTGTGTTAGTTTTCTTCAATGTGTAGCTTACTGTAATGCCGTTCGTCTGAGGAAGAAGGAGAGGACCAAGGTGCAGCATGGTACGTGTTCATGACTTTTAATAACACTGAACACTAGAACAAAAAATAACAAAACGGAACAAACGAAACAGTCCTGTCTGGTGCAGACACAATACAGAAAACAACTACCCACAAATACAGGTGGGAAAAGGCTACCTAAGTATGGTTCTCAATCAGAGACAACGATAGACAGCTGCCTCTGATTGAGAACCACACTCGGCCAAACACATAGAAATAGACAACATAGAACAAAAACATAGAATGCCCACCCCAACTCACGCCCTGACCAACCAAAATAGACATATAAAAAGGATCTCTAAGGTCAGGGCGTGACACTTACATTTTGCATCATTCCATTCCATTCCGTTTACCTTTCTGTCCTCAGTCACATCTGTGTAGTTGTTCCTGAGGGTCTCTAGCATTAGTAGATCATATTAGGCTAACATTGTGCAAGAATATGGGACATGTAGTCTATTTGAATCATTACAGAACTCAGGCCACAAGTAGCAGATTAAACCTGGATCCTGGCGCCCAGTTAACCTCTAATTCCTCCCAAACCCGGATCCGGGAGCACCCCCCACAGTAAAAAAGCTGACTAGCATAGCCTAGCATAGCGTCACAAGTAAATACTAGCATCTAAATATCATTAAATCACAAGTCCAAGACACCAGATGACATGGTACGTGTTCATGACTTTTAATAACACTGAACCTAGACCAAAAAATAACAAAACGGGAACAAACGAAACAAGTCCTGTCTGTGTGCAGACACAATTACAGAAAACAACTAAACCCACAAATACAGGTGGGAAAAGGCCTACCGAAGTATGGTTCTCAATCAGAAGACAACGATAGACAGCTGCCTCTGATTGAGCCACACTGGCAAACACATAGAAAATAGATCAACATAGAACAAACATAGATGCCACCCAAAATCACGCCCTGACCAACCAAAAATAGACATATAAAAAGGATCTCTAAGGTCAGGGCGTGACACTTACATTTTGCATCATTCCATTCCAATTCCCGTTTACCTTTCTGTCCCAGTCACATCTGTGTAGTTTTCCTGAGGGTCTCTAGCATTAGTAGATCATATTAGCTAAACTGTGCAAGAATATGGGACATGTAGTCTATTTTAATCATTACAGAACTCAGGCCACAAGTAGCAGAAATTAAACCCTGGATCCTGGCGCCCAGTTAACCTCTAAATTCCTTCCCCAACCCGGAATACGGGAGCACCCCCCACAGTTTAAATAAAGCTGAACTAGCATAGCCCTAGCAATAGCGCAACCAAGTAAATACTAGCATCTAAATATCATTAAACAAAAGTCGCAAGACACCAGATGAAAGAATACACCATCTGTGATCCAGCCATCATTTCTGATTTTTAAAATGGTTTTTACAGGGAAGACACAAGTATGTATCTATTAGCTAACCGTTAGCAAAAGACACCACTTTTTTTTTACTCCACAGATTTTTTACTCCATCAGTATGCCATCATAAAATTCGACCGAAAAAAGATATAAATAGCCACTAACCAAGAAACAACTTCATAAGATGACAAGTCTGATAAAATATTTATTGTATAGATATGTTTTTTTTTAGAAACATTTTGCAATTTCAGGTATAAATCACAGTTTCTACTACATGCAGCTGCAATCTAAATAGTGGCCGAGCTGCAGAATAATTACAGAGACCAAACGTCCCAATACCTAATTATTAATCTGTAAAACATTTCTTGAAAAAATACACAGCGTACAGCAAATGAAAGCCCAACACTTGTGAATCCAGCCAATATGTCAGATTTTTTTAAGTGTTTTACAGTGAAAAACAAATATAGCATTATATAGCTAGCAGCAATAGGCCCAGAACACAAGCAATTACCAGCAGCAACAGGTTAGCGATCGTAAAATAGCAAAAGGATATAATAATTTTTTGACTAACCTTGATAATACTCGTCAGATGACAGTCCTGTATACATCATATTACACAATGCAATTATAGGTTTTGTTCGAAAATGTGCATATTTAGGCAAGCACAAATCGTGTTAATACCATGGTGATCAGTGGCAACAGGTCATGCATTCTGGCCGGCGCCATCTTGGAAAGGCACCTTTCCAACCAAGTTTACGATTATTTATCGATTAGATTGACTAAAAATACAGGTTGGACAGCAAATGAAAGATGCAATAGTTATTAATGCAACCGCTTGAGTTAGATTTTTAAAATTAACGTTACTAGACCATACAGTGTGCGTTACAGCCAGACTAGTGCCGCAATAATGGCGGACAAATGCGTTACATTTTTCCACATAAATACGGAATAACATCATAAATAGCTCTTACTTTGGACGAGCTTAATCAGAATCTTGGGCAAGGTGTCCTTGTCCAAAAGAATCGTTGCTTGGTTGTAAACGTCGTCTTCAACTTCGATTAGCAGCTAACAATAGCTATGTGGCCACACATGCCCAAATCCCCAAAACGAATACTAAGGAAATTCTGAAAATACAATATACTCTCGCATAAACTGATATAACTCGGTTTAAAATAACTTCGTTATGATGTTTTCTAACACCTATATCGAATTAAATTACAGACGGATATAGCTAAGGCCGCATAACTGAGCGTTTCAAAATGCCATCTTGAGGTCTTGCTTTGCGCAATGACGAACGACGAAAAGAGAGCTCACTTCGTTCCTTGGCCTTTTATAAGCTCTGAGACTACGTAGACACTCCATTCCACTTCTCATTGGTTACTGACATCCAGGGGA
>NC_036845.1:6335780-6375416 GCF_002910315.2 Salvelinus sp. IW2-2015
AGGCGGGTGCAGTTCATGTCGACCCATAGGATACATACAGAGCTTTAAACTGATCTGAGAACAGAGCCTCGTTTTCAGACCTTCGCAGTTCCTGTCATGGATTTCRCTGCAGAAAGAGTTCTGGTTCACCCACAGACATAATTCAAACGRTTTTAGAAACTAGAGATTGTTTTCTATCCAATAGTAATAATAATATGCATATTGTACGAGCAAGAATTGAGTACGAGGCAGTTTAATTTGGGAACGATAAATGTCCAAGTTGAAACAGCACCCCCTGTAGTGTCAAGAGGTTTTAACAAAGACTGGACAATTTTCATCCAGCTCCATGATTAGTGAGGAATAGGGTAGATTCATAGGACTATTGTTCAACCCTTATTGTACACTTTTTTCCACCTTCCAATATTTCATGGTTTGGACTTGAGTATGACAACTTCCAGGATGAATCAAACCACTATATTTTTGATTCCTCAATATAGTTTTTGCGTAAAGGCTCCCCAAACGAGGAATATGCATGTATTCCCAAAAGATGAATATGCATGTATTTAGATGGCTTTCTTTCGTTGATCCCTAATATTCTGAACCTGTTCTCTCGATGTATTTTGTCTGTCGACAAATTTTTTATTAAAGGTACACAGTACTTAAAGGGATGGCTTAAGATAAATGTACTGAAAACCCTATTGAATTCAAATCTGTTGGCCAGCAAGTGGGAGGATTTTCAGTGGTTGAATTAAATGTATTCAGCGCGTGCAAGGGAACCATGCCAGCAAAGCCCATTAAGCACCTGCACTAGGTAAGTCTGAATAGCAACTACTGAGAAGTGCGTAGGAAAGGCATGCATATGAAAGGCACCTTACTGAATAGGATACTTAGGTCATCCTAAAACTGGCACTCATTGGAGTGTAGAATAACCCTCAGGAATAACTTCTATGCTCGCTTCGAGGCAAGTAACACTGAAACCTGCATGAGAGCATCAGCTGTTCCGGGCGACTGTGTGATCACGCTCTCCACAGACGATGTGAGTAAGACCGTTAAACAGGTCAACATTCACAAGGCCGCAAGGCCAGACCTCCATAGTTCCTGTGCCCAAGAACACTAAGTTAACTTGCCTAAATGACTACCGACACGTAGCACTCATGTCTGTAGCGATGAAATGCTTTGAAAGGCTGGTCATGGCTCACATCAACACCATTATCCCAGAAACCCTAGACCCATTCCAATTGCATACCGCCCCAACAGATCCACAGATGATGCAATCTCTATTGGACTCCACACTGCCCTTTCACACCTGGACAAATGGAACACCTATGTGAGAATGCTATTCATTGACTACAGCTCAGCGTTCAACACCATAGTGCCCTCAAAGCTCATCACTAAGCTAAGGACCCTGAGGCTAAACACCTCCCTCTGCAACTGGATCCTGGACTTCCTGACGGGCCGCCCCCAGGTGGTAAGGGTAGGTAACAACACATCCGCCACGCTGATCCTCAACACAGGGGCCCCTCAGGGGTGCGTGCTCAGTCCCCTCCTGTACTCCCTGTTTACTCATGACTGCACGGCCAGGCACGACTCCAACACCATCATTAAGTTTGCCGATGACACAACAGTGGTAGGCTTGATCACCGACAACGATGAGACAGCCTATAGGGAGGAGGTCAGAGACCTGAGGATGTGGTGCAAGGACAACAACCTATCCCTCAAAGTGATCAAGACAAAGGAGATGATTGTGGACTACAGGAAAAGGAGGACCGAGCACACCCCCATTCTCATCAATGGGGCTGCAGTGGAGCAGGTTGAGAGCTTCAAGTTCCTTGCGTCCACATCACCAACAAACTATCATGGTCCAAACACACTAAAACAGTTGTGAAGAGGGCACAACAAAACCTATTCCCCCTCAGGAGACTGAAAAGGATTTGGCATGGGTCCTCAGATCCCAAAAAGGTTTTACAGCTACACCATCGAGAGCTTCCTGACGGGTTGCATCACTGCCTGGTATGGCAACTGCTCAGCCTCCGACCACAAGGCACTACAGAGGGTAGTGCGTACGGCCCAGGACATCACCGGGGCCAAGCTTCCTGCCATCCATGACATCTATACCGGGCGGTGTCAGAGGAAGTCCCTAAAAACTCTACCCCCAAGACTCCTGAACATCTAATCAAATGGCTACCCAGACTATTTGCATTGCTCTACCATAACTCTACCTACATGTACATATTACCTCAATTACCTTGACACCGGTACCCCCACACATTGACTCTGTACCGGTACCCCCTGTATATAGCCCAGCTATTGTTATTTAGTGCTGCTCTTTAATTATTTGTCCGCGCATGTGACAAATAAAATTTGCTTTGATTGTTTTAAACAAATGCTAATGTTGTGTCAGGTGGGAAATAGTGCTGCTCTCTGACTGAGAAGTCCTCCAAAACTAAAGACACATTTTAAAAAGTAATTCCTTTTTGGAGAAAAAAAATTTGGGGGGGGGGGATTTGTGACTCTCTTCATCTTATTATCCAAATATTCATTGTAAAATCCGTTATTGACTTGGATTGTGTGACTTATTATTTAGGCAAATTATTTATTTGTTCACTTTCATTTGACCATACAGTCAGTGTAAGTAAGGTTTTGTCATTATGTAAGGAAGGCGTGAATGTTTTGACCACCAGATATGTGTCGATGTGTGATAAAATGTTAAATTGGGACTGTGGACCCTATCCCCAAATTCCTCTGTGTTCTCTCCTTTCCATCATTTGTGTGTTATTGTTCTTTACTGTATCCAGAAAGATCACCATTGGCCTTACAATGTTGGCTTCAGTGCTCTGTACCTGTGTATGTGTCATTTTCTACCCTTCAAGCTCTAGGTAGAAAGATACACTATAAAATATCAATTATTTTAGGGGGTGTTTGAGTGCCACTCAAACTATGGATAAACTTCCTGACCTACTGCATTGACCTGATTCCCACTGAAGACCTGCTGAATCCAGATAACAGTATAATCACTAAGTATGCTTCTCACTGAGTAAATCATATAGACTAAACCAGTCCACAAGATACAGAGAGAGAGAGAGAGAGAAATAGAGGGCCATGGAAAGAGAGGAGAAGATCGAAAGATAAAAATAGAAGGAGAGGGGAAAGATGAGGAAAAAAGAGGGACCACTTATCTCCCCTCCAACCCCCTGTTGGGCCACTTCACTAAAGCTGCCCTCTCGTTGGGCTATTTCCAGTTGGCAGAAGTCAAGAGGACGCTGAGTGAGTGGGAGATGTATAGTTTCCTTTTCTCCCAGCCAGCCAGCTCGCCAGCTAGGCAGACCTCATGAAACCTCTACCCTATCTGCCTCTCTCTCGCTCTCTCTCTCTCCCTCCCTCCATCCACCCCTTTCTCCCTCCCTCTCTCCATTCCTCCCTCCCTCCCTCACAGGCCTTTAGATGGATAAAATGACACCTCACAGGGGATCTTTAGTAATCTCTTGACCTGCCACCCCTGACCCCTGATTCTCATAGAGAATAGGGTGCCATTTGGGATGCAGCCCATTTGTGTTGGGGAGGGGAGGTGGTTGCTCTGCATGTGGTTTGGGGAGAGGTGTGCAATGTGAATGTGTGTTGGGCAGGGCTCTAAATTAAACAATTTGATTGGTAGCACTGGTGCTCCCAACTTTTACAAGTTAGGTGCACAACATAAAATTGGACATTTTGCCAAATTCTCTAAAATTACATTGGAGGCATCTTATGGTAGAGAAATTAGCATTCAATTATCTGGCAACAGCTCTGGTGGCCATTCCTGCAGTCAGCATGCCAATTGCACATTCCCGTAAGACTGTGGCATTGTATTGTTTGACAAAACTGCACATTTTAGAGTGGCCTTTTATTGTCCCCATCACAAGGTGCACCTGTGTAATGATCATGCTGTTTAATCAGCTTCTTGATATGCCACAAAGAAATGCTCACTAACAGGGATGTAATCAAATTTGTACACAACATTTGAGAGAAGCTAGGTAATGAGGTAACATGGCTGAACAAGGTGTAAACAAATGACCCACAAGTAGTGTTTTAGAACAGTTTATGAATGTGAAATGCGGCCCCCCAATCCGCCATAGTAAGAAAGAAAACGCTGCGCCGGTAATATGGGTCATATCTTCTGAACTGTTGAGGATTTTTGTTGTTGTAGTAATGGTACAACCATGATGCTAACGAATATGTGCTAGATCTTTTTCCTTTAGGGCACTTGGAAACAAGGGTACAGCGAAGCCTAATCAGAACTAGCTCTGACTTTGCTGATAACTTCTGTATTGAAGGAAAATGTACTCACTACGACTGTGATATGTGGTTGTCTCACCTAGCTATCTTAAGATGAATGCACTAACTGTAAATCACTTTGGATAAAATTGTCTGCTAAATGACTAAAATGTAAATTATAACAATGATTGTTTGGGTGATTTTTTTCTAGGTGTACTGGTGCTCCTAATTAAAATACCAGAGCCCTGGTGTTGGGGAGGGAATGGGGCTGCTGTGTGTTGGGTAGGGGAGGAGGTTGGGTAGGGAAGGAGGTTGGTGTGTGTTGGTGTGTGTTGGAGAGGGGAGGAGGTTGGGGTTTTTTGGGTAGGGGAAGAGGTTGGGTAGGGAAGGAGGTGGATGTGTTTTGGTTAGGAGAGGAGGTTGGGTAGGGAAAGAGGTTGATATGTGTTGGGGAGGGAAGGGGGTTGGTATGTGTTGGGTAGGGGAGGGGGTTGCTGTGCATGTTTGTTAAGGTGGTTGAGGAGGTGTTTGTTTTGTTGTGGTTGTTGTGCTCACATGTGTCTAGATGCTTACTGACCCCCACAGAGGTCACTGAGCACTTGGACATCTCAGCCTTTCTCCCTCTCAGCCCAGCCTTTCTCCCTCTCAGCCCAACCTTCCTCCTTCTCAACCCAACCTTCCTCCTTCTCAACCCAGCCTTTCTCCCTCTCAACCCAACCTTCCTCCTTCTCAACCCAACCTTCCTCCTTCTCAACCCAGCCTCTCCCTCTCAACCCAACCTTCCTCCTTCTCAACACAGCCTTTCTCCCTCTCAACCCAGCCTTTCTCCCTCTCAACCCAACCTTCCTCCTTCTCAACCCAGCCTTTCTCCCTCTCAACCCAGCCTTTCTCCCTCTCAACCCAACCTTCCTCCTTCTCAACCCAGCCTTCCTCCTTCTCAACCCAGCCTTTCTCCCTCTCAACCCAACCTTCCTCCTTCTCAACCCAGCCTTCCTCCTTCTCAACCCAGCCTTTCTCCCTCTCAGCTCAGCCTCAGACCTTCTCCCTTCCTACTTCTTCTGAAGGGGTGCCAGAAAGAAGAGTAGATGGGAGGAAAACAGAGGGTTTGAGAACTTTCAGACATCTCAGCCCAGCCTTCCTCCCTACAAGCTACCAGAGACAAAGATGTCTCTCATTTAATAAGAGCAAAACTACAGCAAGTCATAAGTGCAGTGTTCTTCATGTAGGAAATTGCAAAAACCAAGCTCAGTTGTTGAGTAGCATCTGTTTAGATTCCTCCTTACCAATGGGATAGAGAGAGAGACGGAGCAGTTTAGAGGGAGGGAGAGAAGGGGGAGAGAGATTAGGAGAGAGTAGAGCGAGAGTGTTAGAGACCCTGCCATGTCTTGATTTACGACCTGAGTGTAAATTATATCCCCCCAGCTGACTTTTACACTTTGTCACCAGTGATAAACGAGCAGGTCACTCTAACTCTAAATGAGCTACAATTCCCCTCGTCTCCCTCATTACCCATAACCCCCCCTGCCCTGCAAGCTTCGGCTGGCCGCGTCGGCCGTGACAGGCCCTCACCCCGACTTCTCTCTAATACGTCCCTAAGGTCAAAAGTCATATCAGCCGAGTGAAGGTGGTGGTCGTGTGTGCGTGGTGATGTGTGTGTCTGTGTGACTAACATTGTTAATAAAAATACTTAATGATGTTATTTGGAAGGGACTGTCCAGGCTCAGCGGAGAGAGGAGAGGAGAGGTCCGCATGGCAGCTGTTGACAGGAAGCTGATAGGAAGAGGTTAGGAGCTGAGGCATTGACAGGTGGAATTGATGATTCTCAGTGTAATGGGTCCGCACTCAAAAATATGTTTGTACGCTATACCTGATGCAGATTTTTGGATGCTATCCCTGATGCAGATTTTTGGATGCTATCCCTGATGCAGATTTTTGGATGCTATCCCTGATGCAAATTTTTGGATGCTATCCCTGATGCAAATTTTTGGATGCTATCCCTGATGCAGATTTTTGGATGCTATCCCTGATGCAGATTTTTGGATGCTATCCCTGATGCAGATTTTTGGATGCTATCCCTGATGCAGATTTTTGGACGCTATCCCTGATGCAGATTTTTGTACGCTATCCCTGATGCAGATTTTTGGACGCTATCCTTGATGCAGATTTTTGGATGCAATCCCTGATGCAGTGAAAATAATAGAAAAAAATCAAAAAATGAAGTGAGCTTTATGCGACATAAACCATTACACCTTTTGTTTGTCTAGTTTCTGTGCTGCCCATGTAATGGTACGATGTTCCTGTTCACCAGGCTGTTTACTATCTGAGGCTGCATGCAGGCTGCATGTTCCAGGATTTCCAGGAGTAGCTAGGCATGATTCCATGGTTCCAGGTAAGTAGATAGGTCTCTGACCTGACCTGGTCCAATAGTTACAGGACACAAACCTACACATATGGGGAGCAGCTAGGAGAGGGGTAGAGGGAGGGGGAGAAGGAGGGAGGGGGAGAGAAAGGTGGGGGAGGGGGAGAGAAAGGCGGGGGAGGGGGGTCGGGGTGAGAGAGAGGGGCGACGTGGGGGGGAGAGAGAATGAGGATGGGTGCCTGAGACGTGCTGGTGAAAAAGTTCTCACACTGTGTTTTCTGTGTGAAAGTGTATTTACAGTAAAAACTGTCTGGAGCATGTGGCTGCGATTATCCCTGCCGTCCCCCGCGGTCACTGCTAAGGACCAAGCCCGTGTGTGGGCCAGCCGTGTGCGAGCGAGCCGTGTGTGAGCCGTGTGCAGCGGGACATGCCTGAGACATGTGGTTGGATGTATTGGGCCTGAGGTGCACTCCTCGCCTCCACTATATCCAGATAACTTATTGGTCAAATGGGCCAAGGGGAAACACACAGAGCTTCTCTGGCCAGACATGGATCATAATCATGTGGATTTATACTTTGGGTGAGCAGGCCGGGGAAAGGCTGTCATAGCAACAATTTTCCTTTTTTTGTGGAGATCTATTTTGGTTGCCCTAGGCTGTCAGAAAACTTTTACATAATGGAAATGTTTTGATGGTTTGTTGGTTTTCCGTCGGTCAGCTATACATCATCTGACACAGTGCCCTTTTTCTCTACCGACTACAGTGGCTGTAACCCAAATGGCAAATTTTTCCCTTCATGGTGCACAACTTTGGACTAGAGCCCATAGAGCTCTGGCCAAACGTAGTACAGAGAACAGAGTGTCTTTTGGGATATCTAGTTGGATAAATAGTGATGATGGTTATTGCCATTTTTGTTTTGTTTTGTGCTGAACATTTCCGAAGCAGTCAACCCAACTTATCAATATCAAGTTGTCTGTGAAAAACTGGTTTGGACAAGTTTCTTGGAATAAGATACATGTTCCAATGTTTTAGCAGGTGTTCCCGCAGACCGTGTCATATTGTTTACTGTTCATGGCATAAAGTACTAAGTCACTTTTTGGAGCATATTCTTTCCACAAGAATCTCTGAAGGTCAATAAAAGTTAGTCAGTGTTATCGCTCCTATTTCTCCTTGGTCCCCTACTAGATGAGACCACACTACTCACCTCCGCCTCCTACTCTCTCCTCCCCACCTCTCCTCTCCCCGCCTCTCCTCCCTCTCTGTTCTCGAAGAGCAATGGCTGTTGCCGTGGTCACGGTGACATGATAATATCACTCCTGGGGTGATAAGAGGCGGGGGTGTCTGCTGCTCTGCTGGCCTCTGGCCTGACATGTTTATACTCTGTGGGACATACAGCCATTAGAGAGAGGTGAAGGAGGAGGAAGAGGAAGAGGAGGAGAAGGGGGAGGAGGAGGAACTACTCACCTCGTTAGGTTCTCCTCACTCCCAACGGACTGCAGATAAAAACGTCTGAGGAGATTTGGAGACTTTTAATCAGTCAGATAATTCAAACTGTAAAAATATGACTCGCAGGAAGAGAAGAACAACAGACTTCGTGACCTTATCTGACTGGCAGTAATTCCTGTCTAAGTCCCAGGGGATAGTAGTAGTGAAGGGGCTCAGTAGCTAGATGATACATAGTTTGCAATCAAAATGGCACCATATTCCCTACATGGTGCTCAGCTGTTGACCAGGGACCATAGGGTTCTGTTGAAACATACAGTAGTACACTATATACGGAATAGAGTGCCATTTGGTACACAGACAGACTGTATAGTCCTGTAATTTAACAGCAGCAGGGGAAACTAGGCCTATAGTACTCTCCACTTCTCTCCCAAAGTTACCAGCAACTGTCTTGATGTACATCTGTCTCAGTGTTACCGTTTGTATATTATTTTATTTCACTATATTTACTGTTTGGCTAATTATTCCCATGTCTGAGTGAGGAGCGACGCAGCCTGTGTACACGTGGTGTAATTTCACTGATGTATCCCCCTTCCTGGTTTCCTGTTATTGGTAACCCACAGCGACACGCTGGCCTATTGGCGGCGGCCATGATGGATGTGTGTCTGATTGTGACATCTTAAACCTGTTACCTCCAACTGCATGTTTATTTGAATTCTCCCTGTCCTGATATCATATACGGGGAGAATTCTCTTGAACTGCAGCAACACAAGTAAGTGTAGTAAATATTATGGAGAAAGCCACTGAGACATGAAATGTAGTTTTAATTACAACATTGATACATTGAGGAGGTCAGACCTGTGGAAGCATGTGGACGAAATACGACTCTATTGATACTCTCTTTTCTTTTGCTCCCCATTTACTGCATATTTGACAGTGGTATGGATTTGTCTCACCTAGATATCTTAAGATGGATGCAGTAACTGTAAGTCGCTCTGGATAAGAGCATCTGCTAAATGACTAAAATCTCAAATGTGAATGTTTTACATACAGATCTCATATTAATGTATTAATAAACATTTAATGTCAGAAATGTATAATTTGTACATTTCTTTATTAAAAAAATGAGTTATTTGTTACATTTGACTGTGTAAAACCTAGCAGTACTACTTATTTCTCTGAGAGTGGGGCATATATAGTGTTTTGCTAAATACACAAGATTATTTGTCTCTCTGAAATGAAACCAGCAAGTGATAGAGTTCAAACAAATACGTGTCTGTCATTTAACAAGCCCATGCCATGATTAGATAGTGAAAAAACACGTTCATCTCTTTCATAAGATCTTTAAACAATAAAAGCTAATTTACCAACATTTCTGAAAATGTATATACATCGTTTTGGAAAGAAACCCTTCCTTGGCTCTTGTAGTAGCCTACAGAGCCCTCAGCTCTCCAGTGAGTGTACAGGTAAGAGCAGCAAACCATCAGATATCACCACAGATATCAGCCGTCTGCCCATAGATAAGGTGTTTGGTTAAACGTCCCATGCAGGGCAGACAGCCGTCATGACCTATATATCTGTTTATCTCAACATCAGACCTAGCACCTTTAGCGTGAAGAGAAACACAGGAACATTCATTATGGCGTCAAGTTATTTTGGATTGATTTTTAGAAATTCACTTCTTTATTACTGACTTATTCTGCAGTTCAGCGTGTTCATATTTGTTTCAGCGTAACATGTTTGCAAGGGTAACTTATTAGACAGCTATGTGCACAAATTGTACCCAAAAGATGTTTGAGGTTGTATTTCCAATATTATTAAGCCTCAAGGGAGCTTGACAATTTGACACTTGTGTATTCATTTGTCATTTTCAAATCATAGAAAGTGAAAATGCTGAAAAATCACACGAATAAGCAAAGAAAGTATTAACTCATTTCAATAAGTAGAATGTCCCCACACACACAGACCCTCTTCTTTTATTTGTTGAAGAGGCTTCTAGATGTGAGGTCGTTCGGGTTTGAGAGTGTCTAGGTACAGAGACAGACTCTCCCTATAGTTTATTGACCTACCTAGTGTTGGTCCTCAGGGAAAAACAACACACACGCTTAGTGAAAACAAGTCCTCCCAGCATATTGAAATGAAGACAATATAAACTTGGAGGGGGGGGACATGTTTGACATACCTGTTACTGGCCTTCCTGCTCCATAATTTAATAAGACATAAACCAAATGGATGAGCCGCAATAAAGCAGGTTTTTACTTTTCCCACTACAAGCTCGTAATCCAATACTGCCGAGTGCTGGAATTTAAGAGCAGGTCTGGGCCAGCAGGGCAGGAGCAGAATAAACTACCCTGTGGATGGGGAAAATAGCTCACAAGCAACACACAGGGGGTTACAACCCATGATGCAACACTCTCTCTGAAGAGGCCGAGAGAGGGAGAGACATTGACCAGCAGTACATAGTACTACAGCACTGCTGTTGCAGTTGTTGTTTCTACTTGCTACAGACGTTTTGCTTGTCAATAAGTGCCCTATGAGAGAGAGGAGTGAGAGAAAGAGAGATACAGAGAGAGAGAGGGAAGTGTCATGGTCGTCTGTTGAAGAAGGTGTGGACCAAAGCGCAGCGTGGGAAGTGTTCATGATTATATATTTTTAAAAACTGAACACTGAGACAAAATAACAAAATGTAACAAGACGAAACAGTTCTGTCTGGAGAAGACACAAAAACAGAAAACAACTACCCACAAAAACCATGTGGGAAAAAGCTACCTAAGTATGGTTCTCAATCAGAGACAACGATAGACAACTGCCTCTGATTGAGAACCACACCCGGCCAAACAACAAAGCATAGAAAATGAACATAGAATGCCCACCCAAATCACACCCTGACCAAACCAAAATAGAGAAATAAAAAGCTCTTCCTGTCAGGGTGTGACAGGAAGAGAGAGAGAGAAGTTAGTTAGAGATGGGCTCTGTGATCCTCACTGTCAGTGGGGTGGTGGGTGGTCACTTACCACCCCTGTAAGTGACCTCCAGTCTCCATGGTCAGCGCACAGTAACAGGCTCTCTCTCTGTGTGTCTCTTTCTCTGTTAGAGGTCATGTTGATGATTCTGACAGGTAGCTGCTCGGTGCTCACTGATCGGCTAGACAGCCTTACAAGGGATCTAGTTACTGTCACTAGGACACTTCAGAGAGAACCGCCTCAACCCAGGGAGCGGACTCCAGCCCCCCTAACCCACCAGACCTCCCAACACCCCTGTCATCACCCTCGTGGACATGACACACGGGACGGGCAGGGAACGCATGAGTAAGCATGCCCATGTCACTGAAATATCTAGTGTACAAAACATTAAGAACACCTGCTCTTTCCATGACATAGAGTGACCAGGTGAATCCAGATGAAAGCAATGATCCCTTATTGATGTCACTTGTTAAATCCACTTCATTCAGTGTAGATGATGGGGAGGAGACAGTTTAAATAAGGAATTTTAAGCCTTCAGGCAATTGTGACATGGATTGTGTATGTGTGAATGGGCAATACAAAAGTGCTTTTGAACGGTGTATGGTAGTAGGTGAACTGTAAAGAACTGCAACAGTTTCACGTGTGTATCAAGAATGGTCCACCACCCAATGGAAATCCAGCCAACTTGACACATCTGTGGGAAGCATTGGAGTCAACATGGGCCAACATCCCTGTGGAACGCTTTTGACACCATGTAGAATCCATACCACAATTTGAATTTGTTGCAGGTGGGAAGCAAGCGAGAGAGGGTGGAGGAGGAGGCTTGGGTTAAAGCGCTAGGCATCTTGTTATGATGACATGCATTATCTGAATTAGGCCCACAGAATTATACCTACGGAGGAGTGGATCTGTCTTTGAACATCCAAGAGTAGGCTTAACATTAGACCAGAGCTAGCTAGTGCTAACTAACAAGCGTGTGCAAAAGCAGCAACAGAATTAAAATTAAAACACATCTCACCTTTGTGTAGTTAATAAATCCAATGTGAAACGTAATAACTATAATATCATTAACTAGTCTTGAAAAAGTGATTCTATTCTTCTGAAATTAAAAATGTCTCCCCCTAATTTCTGAATCCTGCTTGTAACATCAGTAGGCTAGTATGCTTTGGAGGGGGAGGGCCAGGTAGCCTACATGCACACACACTGGCAAAGATTTTCAGCTGGCGGGCAGACACTGGAATACGTTTCTGAGACAGAGTGAGGGCTTTGCATAGGTGCTTTGTTGCGTTTTTTGTGGGACTGGAAAAAAATGCCCGGAACGTAAAAGACTGTTGCTAACCGGTTCCCATGCTTTTAAAAATAGCAGTTCTGTTCCGGAACAGTATAGATCACTTTTGTTCCCGGGTCTGATTCAGTTCCTCAAAAAATGTCTTTATTTTCTGGTTTTCGTTCCAATCTTGATGCTTCCAAAAATGTAATGGATCTTTTAACTAACGTTACAGTCTCAGTCGATCTCCATCAGGGTATTGTACAGGGAGGTACAAATTATTATCTTTTAAAGACATTACTCTACAATGTACCATGTTTGCAACTTTATCTTTTAACATAAAATACAGTACTGTATATGTTTCAATTAAACTTGTCTGTCTCTACGCTCTCTCTTTCTCTCTCTCCCCATCTCTCGCTTCCTCCCTTATCATCTATGATATTTTTCTCTCTCCCTCCATCTCCCTCTCTTTCACTAGTAACTCTACCCCAGGGAATCACCAGGTGATAAAGTATTTATTTCCAAAAGCACGCCTGATTTCCGTGACCCCTCTCTGTGAACCCAGCGCAGACAGAACAACAAACCTACATTGTTATGTCGCCTCTGCTCTGCTCTCATGACTCTCTCCATTCACTCACACACACCAGGTAGTTATTCCTCCCTCCCTGCCCCCCTCCCTCCCTCCCCCCTCTCCCCCCTCCCTCCCTCTGACAACTTTTGGCCTGAGTAAGAGCACTTTATAGTGCCATTTCAGATTGCCACTTAGCTAACAATAGCAGTTGGGAGATTCTGATGGTTATTTTGCACAGCAGTTTCACAAATGTAATCAAATGTACCTCATTACACTGTCTTCCGTTCTCTTCTATTTTCCACAGCAACATGAGATGCTATACGGGGTAAACCCCATCCCAGTAATTACATCTGACACAACGCACGCAACTCAAGGGTAAGACTCTCCCAAGCCTTAGCAATTACATCTGTGAAAAATGCTATCGTAAAGCTCATCTGAAACCCAACACAACACAAGTTCTGAACACAAAAACAAAGTGGGGGAGTCCTAGCCACTCAAAGCTGACAACTCTCATAAATAATAACGACTCTCCATCAAGATAACCATGTCAAGTCATGTCGGGATTTATCATGAAGTGAATGAATCTAATTATAAAGGTTTGACAAAGATCATGACAGGTGTTTATTGGATGGACTTACATTATACACTGTATTATTATTAGTGACCTCCTAAATCTATTCTTAAGTCCGACCTAAGATGTCTGAGTTTTATAATAACATGACATGACTCCTTACGTGGTCTGTATAAAATATAACTAGGTTGTTAATGCGTAATAATGATCATAATTCACTATGTAGGTTATGTGCACTACCGGTCAAACGTTTTAGAACACCTACTTATTCAAGGGTTTTTCTTTATTTTTACTATTTTCTACATTGTAGAATAGTGAAGACATCCAAACTATGAAATAACACATATGGAATCATGTAGTAACCAAAAAAAAGTGTTAAACAAATCAAAATATATTTTATATTTGAGTTTCTTCAAATAGCTACCATTTGCCTTGATGACAGCTTTGCACACTCTTGGCATTCTCTCAACCAGCTTCATGAGGTAGTCACCTGGAATGCATTTCAGTTTTAACAGGTGTGCCTTCTTAAAAGTTAATTTGTGGAATTTCTTTCCTTCTTAATTAGTTTGAGTTGTGTTGTGACAAGGTAGGGTGGGTATACAGAAGATAGCCCTATTTGGTAAAAGTCCATATTATGGCAAGAACAGCTCAAATAAGAAAAGAGAAATTACAGTCCATCAATACTTTAAGACATGAATGTCAGTCAATATGGAAAGTCAATTTCATAAGTGCAGTCGCAAAAATCATCAAGTGCTATGATGAAACTGTCTCCCATGAGGACCGCCACAGGAAAGGAAGACCCAGAGTTACCTCTGCTGCAGAGGATATGTTCATTAGAGTTACCAGTCTCAGAAATTGCAGCCCAAATAAATGCTTCACAGAGTTCAGACACATCTCAACGTCAACTGTCCAGAGGAGACTGTGTGAAACAGGCCTTCATGGTAGAATTGCTGCAAAGAAACCACTACCAAAGGACACCAATAATAAGAAGAGACTTGCGTGGGCCAAGAAACACAAGCAATGGACATTAGACCGGTGGAAATGTGTGTCCTTTTGTCTGGAGTCCAAATTGGAGATTTTTGGTTCCAACCGCCGTGTCTTTGTGAGACGCTGTGTGGGTGAACGGATTGTCTCTGCATGTGTATTTCCCACCATAAAGCATGGAGGATCAGGTGTTATGGTGTGGGGGTGCTTTGCTGATGACACTGTCAGTGATTTGTTTAGAATTCAAGGTACACTTAACCAGCATGGCTACCACAGCATTCTGCAGTGATACGCCATCCCATCTGGTTTGGGCTTAGTGGGACTATCATTTGTTTTTCAACAGGACAATGACCCAACACACCTCCAGGCTGTGTAAGGGCTATTTTACCAAGAAGCAGAGTGATGGAGTGCTGCATCAGATGACCTGGCCTCCACAATCCCCCGACCTCAACCCAATTGAGATGGGTTGGTATGAGTCGGACCGCAGAGTGAAGGAAAAGCAGCCAACAAGTGCTCAGCATATCTGGAAACTCTTTCAAGACTGTTGGAAAAGCATTCCAGGTGAAGCTGGTTGAGAGAATGCCAAGAGTGTGTAAAGCTGTCATCAAGGGTGGCTACTTTGAAGAATCTCAAATATAAAATATATTTTGATTTGTTTAACACTTTTTTTGGTTACTACATGATACCATATGTGTTATTTCATAGTTTTGATGTCTTCACTATTATTCTAGAAGGTAGAAAATAGTAAAAAATAAAGAAAAATCCTTGAATGAGTAGGTGTTCTAAAACTGTAGTGTTTTAGTGTAGTATATGCCTAATACCTAAGATTTCACCAGGTTGCGTATGCCTAATAATTTGTTAGGTTACGTATGCCCCTCTATATACTATGAGATGAGATGATTCCGACATGGCTCTGGGGTGGTACAGGCGTGGGAACCTAGGGTTCCTGGTCCGTCACACATTCCGGCCCCCGCCCACCTGGATGAGATGACCTCCTAAACGTCTCCAGTTACGCAGCCATTGACAGACACACACACACACACACTCTCACACACACAGAAACACACACAGCCACTGACAGACAGCGAATTAGTCTCACCATGAGGGTTGCAGACGACACCGATAAGAAGAGAGCAGTGAGCGCAGGGAGAGAGGGATGCAGGATTGGAGAGTAAGGGCCAGGGTGAGAGAGCAGAGTGGAGGGGAAACAGGCAGTGGAATAACGATGGGATAAAACAGTGAAGGGTGGCAGAGGTAGTGTGGATGGATGGAATGTAGCCTATAGACAGAGGATGGTAATAAAGGCAGAAAAAGAAAGGTGTAGGTGGGAGTTTGCTCCCATTAGCCTTAGTGGTCCCAGAATGTCAGAATGCAAACTCATACACTCTCTCAACACACACACACACACACACACACACACACACACACACACACACACACACACACACACACACACACACACACACACACACACACACACACACACACACACACACACACACTGGCCCTCCAGTCAGTCTCTCAGCCTTAGCCTTCCTCCCCTTCATACACCATATAAATATGTCTGCCTCTCTGCCTCAGCCACCTTGACCCATGACCTGGCATGAGCACACAAAGCCTCTGTTATTGTCTGTGAGGGGGACGTATGCACACCCACACACCCCACATATGGGGTAGAGCACAGCTGTGAACCCTCCATGCCTCTTTCTCCCTCCCTTTCTCTCTCTCTGTATCTATTTATCTCTTTATTTCTCTCTCATCCACCCCTCCATCATTCTCAGAACTGAAAGAGATTTTCTATGAGCCAAGAAAAAACAAGGCGAAAACCAAAAGGTTTACAGTTTATTCCAACTGCTTACACACAAAATCTTTTCATGTCACACGGTTTTTGAAACCTCTCACTCAAAGTGCAAAACTACACACAAAATATCCAAAACCATAAGCTATTTCGCAGCCTTTGACTCAGTTGTCAATTGCATAAAACACTTTTTTCAAAACACTACACACAATTCTCTACCTAAAACACAAAAATCTAACAGGAAGTGACTTGCTTTCCTTTTCCAAACACAACCAATCAAAATGCTACACTTATTCACCAGGTCACACACACACTCCTCACATGTGCAAACACTAATAGCTTAACTGATCACTAACCAATCACTGCTTTACTGTAGTATAGGCCTATAAATAGGTCAAAGGTCAGACTACCTGTTTTGAACAATAGATGCTAACAATGGACAGAGAGCAAGAGGAGTAGGAGGGAGAGGAAGAGGAAGAAGAGGACGAGGGCAAAGAAGAGAAGGAAGAGAGAGCCATCTCTGATGAGATTAGGGCAACACTTGTTGATCATGTGATCAACCACGGTTTGATCATGAGAGAGGMTGGACTGAGAGTCCAGCCCAACTTGAGTCGATTTACAGTGGCGTCCATAATTCGAACCTTCAGAAATGAGAACAGGTATGCAACTATCTAATGACTATTTTAGCATTACAGTAATGTACTGTAAAATACGTATGACTGCATAGTATTGAATAAACATTTGTAACTCTAAGCCATCCATTTACTGCACTGCATTGAATGAATGAGGTTGGTTATCATGCTGTACTACATTTCTTTGTACATTGTTTACAGTTCCTATGCTGAACACATACTGTGTTTGAATTCTGTACAGAGTGGAAAGGCAAAGACATCATGGAGGACGAGGACGCTTGTTTACAGATGTACAAGAGACTGCAATTATAAATATGGTTTTGGCCAACAATGCAATTAGGATTCGAGAGATAAGAGAGCATATCTTGAATAATGACACCATATTTAACAACATCAATGCTGTAAGCCTGTCGACCATACAACGCATCCTCCAACGGCACCGAGTGACAATGAAACAACTTTACAAGGTGCCATTTGAGAGAAACTCTGACAGAGTCAAGAATATGCGACATGACTTTGTAGAGGTATGTATGCAACACTACTTCCAGTACTTCAGACATACCATATTTACTCATCTGTATATCCTTTTGTCTGTTACAGAGAGTATTGGAGCTGGATGCCCATGTAATTCGCCATGAATTTATTTATGTGGATGAGGTTGGCTTCAACCTCACCAAAACCAGGTGCCGCGGAAGAAATGTAATAGGACAGAGGGCAATTACCAGTGTCCCTGGACAGCGTGGGGGTAATATAACTATGTGTGCTGCCATCACTCAAAACGGGGTCCTCCATCACAATGCCACACTGGGTCCGTACAACACCGGCCATATGCTCACTTTTCTGGATGCAATTTACACAATGCTTGTCCCTGATCCAGATCAGGAGTCTGCTAGATTTGTGGTTTTATGGGACAATGTTCGTTTTCACCGGGCTGTTCTAGTCAAAAACTGGTTTGCCACCCATCCACAATTTGTAGTTTTGTACCTACCCCCATATTCACCTTTTCTAAATCCCATAGAGGAATTCTTCTCAGCCTGGCGCTGGAAAGTGTATGATCGCCAACCCTATGCCCGCATGCCGCTTCTCCAGGCAATGGAGGACGCATGTGGGGACATAGAGGTTGCCTCTGTCCAAGGTTGGATACCCCATGCTAGGAGATACTTCCCTCGATGTTTGGCAAGAGAAAACGTATCTTGTGATGTGGACGAAGTATTGTGGCCAGACCCAGGCCAGAGAAGAGATGAAGCGTAGCTTAGCACTGGTGACTGCCCCCCCCCGGGACCCCACACACACAATTGTGTTCTCTACTGTATTCTAAAGAATATACTTTTGGTTTACATATGTTTATGGTTTTGTTGTATGCTACTGTATACAACAGTAATGTTTGGCCTAATAAATATTTTCTGTTTCTACATTGCATTGGTGTTTACAGTGTACTTGTTACCCCTCTCAGCAGATGACTTTCACYGTAGAACATTGTATTGAAATGTAGCTATAAGCCTATGAAAGACCAAAGAGCTTTAGATTTAGAACAACAGTGTTTACATGGTATATCCAAAAATGTACTATTATGAAAGCAGGGTTTGCCATTTGATGCAAATGCTTCATTCTGACATGTGTTTATGGCATTTTGAATACAGTGTTACATTTTGAAGGAGATGTGAGGAATTTTGCATTTTGTGTGTGCAGTTTTGGGAATTGTGTGTAGAGTTTTGAAAAAAGGAGACAGTTTTGAAAACGTGTGTAAGCAGTTGGAAAAGACTGTAATATGGGGCCTGGGGGTGACTTGAATTTGTAGGGTTTAAGTAAAGACAACCAGTAAATTGATCATGAACCACAATGCATTAAGAGCATTATAGATTATTTATTATTCTCTCTAAATGAATGACTTTTTTGGGGTTTTCCAGCAACAGATTCCTTGAGTCCATAGAAAACTAATGCTTCTGGTGGAATTTCTTTCAATTAAGCCTGTGTTGCAGTGGCCATGGATAAGGTGATGACAGGACAGACCCTGTGTTTAGACATGGGAAAAATAAAGTGTGCCCTCATATGGTTTTGGAGAGATTAAAACAGTAACTTCATTGTCCAGAAACTATACATGATTCAGTTTCCCCTCCCCTCTACTCCACTCCACACACTTTCCCAAACACACACACACACGAACGCACGTACAAACACACACACCCTTTCCCAGATCCCAAAGAGAACCATCGTGGCATTTAGCCCAACGGGTTCTGATCATCCGAGGGCAACTCCACAAGAACCCCCAGCCAGCCAATCACAAGTCAGTACAGTGCTAACCAGAAGCTGAGCTAGCTCTAGAGGAAACTACTGTTGAGTGTAAAATAATATTTATTCTAATCAATCTTTTGTGTGGATTTTGCTCAGTGGTGCTTTATGCACGTTATTTTCTATTCAGAATAATTATACTGTACGTTCTACAGTCAGTACATCAGTCAATCAGTCCTTACTTCTTAATCTTTGGGGCTGTCAGTCAGTCAGCTTTACTAAGTGAGTTTAAGGTTTAGAACGACTTCATGAAGAAAAATACTGTCAGAGACCTGCTCACAGACATGCAAACCTGCTTACAGATGCGCTCTGTGGCAGGAGTAGCATGACAAGATGGTGGGATGGAGGATGGAGGAGCAGTGAATATGTGTATGCTGCTTGAACCCTTGGCCTGCCACATCTCCAGCCTTACTGGCCCTGTGTGTGAAGCTCTGGTTACAAGGCTCTCTTTCCTGTTTATTTAGTCAAGGGAAGAGAGAGGAGAAAGAGAGAGAGAGAGAAAGGGGGATGGGGAGAGAGAAAGAGAAAGAGAGGGATAGACGTGAGAGGGATTGACGGGGAGAGAGGGATGGAGAAAAATAGATGGACGAGAGAGAGAGAGAGAGAGAAATAGAGGGGAGGAGAGAAAGAGAAAGATGGACGAGAGAGAGACAAAAGAGAGAGAAAGATACTGAGAGGGAGGGAGATACGGAGAGTGAGTCAGAGAGACAGGAAGAGATAGGGAGAGAGAGAGAGAAACAGAGAGAGAGAGCAAGAGCGAGAGAGGTACGGAAATAGAGAAAGGTTTATGCTAGAGAGCCCTTCAACAAGTTCACCAAACAGAGCGTCTCCTAATCATTGAAACCAGATGACAGAAGCTCCTCCATCCTGCTTCATGTGTGGAGCGAGAGACCCGGAATGACTGACTAGGATACCAGGAATTCAGAATCACTCATTTTTTACCTTTTTGGATGCTTCTTGTTATTGTTTTATAACATGATGTATTGACAAATTGCTGTATTATTTGAAGTTTCTCAAAAACATCTTCAGATTTCTAAGGAATTGTGGTCCAAATTGAAAAATAACTGGTTCAATTGGAAGGCATACAAAACCTTTCAGTTTGTTGAGTTCTTTGGGTTTTGATAAATAGTGTTTGTAATTCAAATATTGTTAACTGACTGAGTGTGGTATTTTGAAGTTTATTGAGTTTATTTAAGGGTGGCCAAAACGTGTAACTTGAGAAGTGATATATAGGGCGTCAAATGTCTGACTTAGCAGCGTTTGACAAGTCAGTAAAACTGAAGGAGTCTGTGAGTCTATTTTCTTGCCCAACATTCCTAACTTATTACTGATCCACAGTAACGCCCATGGTTCAGCCTGTCATTATTCACTATACAGCAAACTCCTCATTTAAATGATATATTTACAACTGCTAAATTGCTAATTGGCTGTAATGACAGTCAAATGGATGGATGTCAAATCTGGAATACACTCATTAATCTTCAAACAGTAAGAATGGAGATGAGGTGTGATGGGGCCTGACTTTTCCACTAGTAATGGGAAGGAGGGCTTCTGCCAATGGGCTTGGCGACAGAGGGCACAGAGTAGACAACAGTGACGTGTGTTCGACCATCACACACAATCCCAGAAAACACTGAGTCATCAATACATAACTTACAGTAATGTAACAGTGTCTGAACTGTCTCATCCGCGGGCTGATGTAGACTGGAGAGAATGCATCTTTCTCACACTCGTGCACACACTCACACACTCGTGCACACACTCACACACTCGTGCACACACGGATGTACTGGGAGTAGCCAGTTAGGTACTGTCCATTAAAAGTCTGTGTTTCACATTTGGGCTTATCTGGAAAATAAAGTGTTGTAGTAGTTTAGTAGTCAGGTAGTCATCCAGAGGAATGTGTAGCAGCCCCACGGCCTCCTGGGACATCACACACATCCCTGGATGCTTTGCATGTCTAAAACAAACTAAACATTTGCTTTTACTTCTTGTCTTGTGGATAAAATATGAAAAAAAGCAGAGCAGAAAATAGTGGCTTCACAAAAAATAATTACGCTGGTTTTCTCTTGGTTTGCTTGACGGGGTGCTGATCTGGGACAGACAGACTGAGAGTCAGAGAGAGGCAGAGAGAGAGAGTTTCTCTGTGAGCGGGAAGATCCTCAGGTCCACGCCTTGTTCTACACGAATGGAATCCATTGAGGTTTACAGATCCGGCTGTACACAGCACACTATGGGCAAGAGGGAGCAGAGCCAAAATACTTTTATTCCCGGTGGCAATGGCCTCCTGCCTGCTGTTAAACCCTCACTCCCTCTCT
This sequence comes from Salvelinus sp. IW2-2015, assembly GCF_002910315.2. Taxonomy (NCBI): domain Eukaryota; kingdom Metazoa; phylum Chordata; class Actinopteri; order Salmoniformes; family Salmonidae; genus Salvelinus; species Salvelinus sp. IW2-2015. Next base: position 6,357,202 of record NC_036845.1, read on the forward strand.
CCCTCCCCCCAAACCCACCATCCACATTACAAATCATCTGTGCTCTGCAGCGCCAATCAGGATGACAGGAACAGATGAAGCGTTGTTATCCCACCGAACTCAGCATTCCTGCTTACAAGCAAAAACTCAAACAGGAAGTACCAATGATGCGCTCAATAAGGAAGTGGTCCGATGAAGCGGATGCTAAGCTACAGGACTGTTTCACTAACACAGACTGGAATATTTTCGGGGATTCATCCGATGGCATTGAGGAATTTACCACATAAGTCACCGGCTTCATCAATAAGTGCTTTTGGTTTGATCCTCCTCCATCATTTCTATACTGACCTCTTATTGGCTAGCTCAACTATTTCCTACTTGTTTCAGGTTCCATCCAATACCCATTGACTGTATGTACAGTACATATCCCAACCAGAAGCCATAAATTACAGGCAACATCCGCACTGCGCTAAAGGCTATAGCTGCCGGACACTTGTAAGAAATCCCACAACGCCCTCTGACAAACCATCAAACAGGCAAAGTGTCAATACTGGACTAAGATCGAATCCTGCTAAACCGGCTCTGACGCTTGTCGGATGTAGCAGGGCTTGCAAACTATTACGGGTTACAAAGGGAAACTCAGAAGTGAGACTACCAGACAAGATAAATGCCTTCTCCGCTCGCTTCGAGGCAAGCAGCACTGAACCATGCATGAGAGCACCAGCTGTTCCGGGGGACTGTGTGATCACGCTCTCCGTAGCCGATGTAAGACCTTTCAACAGGTTAACAATCACAAGGCTGCAGGGCCAGATGGATTACCAGGACACTTACTCAGAGCATGCGCTGACCAGCTGGCAAGTGTCTTCTCTGACATTTTCAACCTCTCCCTGACCCAGTCTGTAATACTTACATGTTTCAAGCAAACAACCATAGTCCCTGTGCCCAAGAACGCCAAGGTAACCTGTCTAAATGACTATCTCCCCATAGCCATCACATCTGTAGCCATGAAATGCTTTGAAAGGCTGGTCATGGCTCACAATCAACACCATCATCCCAGACACCCTGGGGCATACCGCCCCAACAGATCCACAGGTGACGCAATCTCTATTGCACTCCACACTGCTCTTTCCCACCTGGACAAGAGGAACACCTATGTGAGAATGCTGTTCATTGACTAAAGCTCAGCATTCAAAGAGGTCACAACAATGTCTCTTCTCCCTCAGGAGGTTCAAAAGATTTGGCATGGGCCTTCAGATCCTCAAAAAGTTCTACAGCTGCACAATTGAGAGCACCTTGACTGGCTTCATCACTGCTTGGTATGGCAACTGCTTGGCATCTGACCGCAAGGCGCAACAGAGGGTAGTGCATAGAGCCCAGTACAACAAGGGCCGAGCTCCCTGCCATCCAGGACCTCTATACCAGGCAGTGTCAGAGGAAGGGCCTTAAAATGATCAAAGACTCCAGCCACCCAAGTCATAGACTGTTCTCTCTCCTACCACATTGCAAGTGGTACCAATGCAGCAAGTCTGGGGCCAACAGGACCCTAAACAGCTTTTACCCCCAAGCCACAAGACTAGTTAGTTAGTTAGTTAGAAATAGTTAGTTAAATAGTTAACCAAATAGCTATGTGCATTGACCCTTTTTGGAACTTTTTTTACTCATCACATCTGCTGTTGCTACTGTTTATTATCTGTCACTTTATTCCTAGTTATATGTACATTTACATCAATTACCTCGTAATTGCACGTCGACTCGGTACTAGTACCCCGTGTATATAGCCAAGTTATTGTTACTCATTGTGTATTTATTATTACGTGTTTTACTTTTTTTATTATTTCTCTATTGTTGGGAAGGGACCGTCGTATGTAAGCATTTCACTCTTGTTCACGAAGCATGTGATGAAAAAGTGTGATTTGCTTTTGGTTTGATCCTCCTCCATCATCTCTATACTGACCTCTTATTGGCTAGCTCAACTATTTCCTACTTGTTTCAGGTTCCATCCAATACCCATTCACTGTAATGTACAGTACAGTTCAGTACAGTACAGTAGTGATGTAGGGTTTTGGAGTACAGAAAGGCTGTCAGTCCCAAATGGAACCTTATTCCTGATATAGTGCACTACTTTTGACCAGAGCCCTATGGGCCCTTCAGGTCTGATTTTCTATGGAGCAGAAGTGAACTTTTGACTGTGAGTTCAGCAGGGTGGACCATGGAGCTCCTGGCCACAGCTGTTGTTGTTTGAGAGGAGCAGTAGACAGTAATTACACTGCTGACATTCAGACCTGCCCCTATAACTATAAATCATAAAATCGCTGCCATGATGTTGAGGGTGATGAGGAAGTGTTGATGCTGGGTCTGACACATAGGGTGTGTCCGAAATGGCACCCTTTTTCCTATGGAGTGCAGCACGTTTGACCGGAGCATTATGGGAATAAATAGGGAATATGGTGCCATTTCAGACGCAGCCATAGTGAATAAACGACTCACTGTTTCCTAGAGTTGGTGCAGTGCATTAATGGTCGTCTTAGTAACAGGGGTGACCTGTGAGGTGACCCACCGGGCGGGGCAACACCCTTCCTGTCCCAGGGCATAGGTGTGGGGTGTGGAGTGAGGGTTGTGGGGTGTGGGGTGTGGGGTGTAGGGAGAGCATGGTTTGTTTTTAGAGGACCCAGCTTCCTCCCTCCCTCCCTCCCCTTCCCTCTCTCTCTCTCACACACACCTCAACTCCTTCTCCTACAACACCCCTAATTCTTTCTCTCCTCCTCTTAGTCATCCAACACCACTCTCTCGCATACTCCACCTCCTCCAATTCTACCTCTGTCTCTCCTTCTCTCTCTCCCCCAGAAACCTCTCCTACTTCCTTCTCACAGATTCTGAGGAATGCCAGGAATCCATGGCTCCTTGCAGAATCATGTTTTTCTTACATATGACTGCAATCTCAGAATCCAAGCTCTGAGAAGCCCTGTGAAGCCAAGCCTGTGTGCTTTTGGAGTGGTTTAGTTGGAAGAACTGGGAATGGGTTTTCATGGTCCTCACACTAAACAAGATGCCCATTGTTCTTCAATTAGCACATCAGCCCCAGATCCGGACATGCCTGGGATCTTCCGTAGAGGACCCGAACGGTAGATACGCTACGATATGGCAGGCCAGACTGCATGGATGAGTGCTGCTGATGGTGATAACCCTGGTCTGCTGTTGGAGAAGGTCCCATTCTCACTTAACCTCCAAGCTGATAGCACTTTTCATGACTTGAGTTATCATTTGAAAGATATTTTGGAATGTGGGTTACACAGCCACTGTGAAGATGGTAGTCTTGGTAGGTAATCAGACCAGTGATTGGCCTGTATTGACTGACATGTTTGATTTGAGTACATCACAGAAAACCTCTTGTTAATTTCATGCCATTTAGTGTAAACTAAACAACCTTTAGTAACCTTTAGTTGGAGGGATTGACTTAAAGTGGTTGCTGTGTGGACGGCATGCCTCCTCAGTCTTCTCAGTTAGCCTGAGGTTTAGAACAGGAGACTGCTCCAGCCTCTGAGCTATAGGTCTGTGTTTATCCTTGAGTCATAATGTTCACATTAAAGTTTCAAGTTTTATTAGTCATATGTACAGGATACACATATAATACAGCGTCCAATGAAATGCTTAGGTTCATTCACGACAACACAACAATAATAACAAATAAGAAATAAAAGAATAGGAACATAAAGTAAATGGCTCCGTAGAATAGAATAAACATTTAAAGCAGTACGTATTCTGATCTAATAAATATTATTGGGCTAGTAACTTCTCAACACTCCTCCCCGACACTATTTCCCAGACACTTCTTACTAGAAGCTGAATAAAAGCAATAATAAACTTATGGAGCTCTAATTTTAGGCACGTGGTTTAACCACTTAGTAAGGCTTTGTTCACAGTAACATGGGTCTGGCGTGTGTTTGTACAGCCACTGTGGCTGCCTCGTCCTCACCTGAACTAACGGAGCAGCCCGGCAGCTCAACATGTCAGGGAAGACAGAGGTAGAGGCGGAGACTAAGACAGATGCCGGGACAGAGACAGAGACTGAGACAGAGGGAGAGGCAGAGGCAGAGGGAGAGGCAGAGGCAGAGGGAGAGACGGAGGCAGAGGCAGAGGCAGAGCGAGAGCGAGAGCGAGAGATGGAGGGAGAGATGGAGGCAGGAGCAGAGACTGAGGCAGAGGGAGAGGCGGAGGCAGAGGCAGAGACTGAGGCAGAGCGAGAGATGGAGGCAGGAGCAGGGGTCAATATAAACCCAGACTGCTGTTAGAAATACACCAGCACCCAACAATATACTGCTAATATCAATGGACGCTAGTCAAAGATACTGTTGCAGCCTATTAACTAGTCAAGGAAACGTACAAAACACTACAGTGTTTTCTGTAAACACTCAGCATGATACTGCACTAGAGCTTTCCCACCAGATACAGATAGCGTGACATCAGATGAACATAACAATATTTAACTCATAATTCTGATGCAGCTAGTACTAGGATCCCACACAAATCAAACATAGCACATGAAAGAGTAGTGATGCATCTGACAACAAAATGACTGTGAGTCTATGTGCAATCTGGTTGCAATTCCAGAGAAGAAAAGTGAAATGAAGTTTTACTACCTGGACATTTTGTAATGACTCAAAGGCTCCCGTTGGGATCACTAAGAACAAGACAGACATGACAATCTTCTTCTAAGTTGAACAGAATCACGCAACCATCTCTCCTTTTCTCGTAGCCAGACACGGGGTGGCTGGGTACATGACATAACACACATATATAGGCCACAGGCAAATACACAGTCTGTGTCCCAGATGTCACACTGTTCTCTAGTGCACAACTTTCGAGCAGGGCCCAAAGGGCTTACCCATAAGGTCAAACGTACACTACCGTTCAAAAGTTTGGGGTCACTTAGAAATGTCCATGTTTTTGAAAGAAAAGCTATTTTTTTTTCAATTAACATAACATCAAATTGATTAGAAATACAGTGTAGACATTGTTAATGTTGTAAATGACTATTGTATCTGGAAACAGCAATTTTTTTATAGAATATCTACATAGGCGTACAGAGGCCCATTATCAGCGACCATCACTCCTGTGTTCCAATGGCACGTTGTGTTAGCTAATCCAAGTTGATCATTTTAAAAGGCTAATTGATCATTAGAAAACCCTTTTGCAATTATGTTAGCACAGCTGAAAACTGTTGTTCTGATTAAAGAAGCAATACAACTGGCCTTCTTTAAACTAGTTGAGTATCTGGAGCATCAGCATTTGTGGGTTCAATTACAGGCTCAAAATGGCCAGAAACAAAGCACTTTCTTCTGAAACTCGTCAGTCTATTCTTGTTCTGAGAGATGAAGGCTATTCCATGCGAGAAATTGCCAAGAAACTGAAGATCTCGTACAACGCTGTGTACTACTCCCTATGCCTATGTAGATATTCAATTTCAAAAACAGCCGTTTCCAGCCACAATAGTAATTTACAACATTAACAATGTCTACACTGTATTTCTGATTTTAATGGACAAACAATGTGCTTTTCTTTGAAAAACAAGAACATTTCTATGTGACCCCAAACTTTTGAACAGTAGGGTAGTGCACTATGTAGGGAATAGGGTGCCATTTGGGATGCTTCCAAGGATACACATAAGTTATACACTAAAACATGCACTCTTACACATTTGACTGAGTGATGGGAGTGGTGTGGTCAAGTTTGAGCCTATACTGGATAACAATCTATTCATTGTTGTATTCAACAACAATCTTCCCATTGTTATTCACTGATTGTGACTGATGTTATTGAATTGATCACATTTTCACACAAATGAAATGAATACCTCTTTAGAGAAAACGCCAGGGCCAAAACACCAAGGGCAAGTTTTTTTGGCAACCTTCCACACTTAGAGGTTTAGTTTTCTCCGCAGTGAGGAAAGGAAACCATTCCTGTTTGTTTGAATTACAACTGATGGGAAACAGATACACTCAGTTTAGATTTTTTTTAAACTTTTTCATTGAAGTTGAATAACATATTAAATAATTTGTATTATTCTCAATATGATACTAATCATTACAAAAATATTTAATAAAGCTGCCATAAAACTGAGCACAAAACCAACAGATTAATTTCAGTCACGATTACTGTCATTACCTAAATGTTTGCCTTCAAACAACCAGCCAGAACAGATGGAAAGTGTTTGTTTTGGTACAAATATTTGTCAAATTGCTAGACACCAAAACTTCAAGTGTACTGAACATGTACGTTTAGATGTAACATAGAGAGAGAGAGAGGAGGGAAAGACAACAGTAGATATAGAAAGAGAGAAAGAGATAGAGGACGAGAGAAAAGAGACAGAGAGAGAGGAAGAGAGAGAGAGAGAGAGAGAGAGAGAGAGAGAGAGAGAGAGAGAGAGAGAGAGAGAGAGAGAGAGAGAGAGGAGAGAGAGAGAGAAGAGAGAGAGAGAGAGAGAGAAGAGAGAGAGAAACCAGTATGCTGCAATTCAGTTCTGTACACCAGTCGATCCTCAGTAACTTCTGTATCCCGACTCCATCTACCCCTCAGGGTCTAACGCCTGACCATCCATGCTCCTTCATATGGCCTTAATGCTATACCTCAGCACAGAAGGCCCATAATACCAACTTGAATATAAAATGGGCTATAACATCAAATATGAAAAGCAAAAATGGCTTGTTAGAGACCAGATCTGCCTAGTTGAATATATTTAAAATAGGATACGTAAATACATAAAGAAAACAAAGTGGTAAAAAAAAATATTGTCCAAAAGCAGTCAGCTTGCTTGGGTTATGGAAAGCAAGGAAAGCCCCAGGAATTTTTGCCACTAAGTTAAACAAAGAGGGGAACAGGGCCAGGCACTAACATGTGGTTACTGTTGTAGCCTGGCTCTGGACATACTGATGTATAGAATTACCCATGTAACAACAATTACACATTCTCTGTAGACACAGCTCACCTTCCCACCTCATTTTACCAGAACTCCAAAATATGAGACACCCTATATTTAGTTACAGTGCATTCGGAAAGTATTCAGACCCCTTCAATTTTTATACATTTTGTTACGTTCCAAACTTTTTTTTTAATCGATTAAATAAATGTTTTTCCTCATCAATCTACACACAATACCCAATAATAACAAAGTGAAAACAGGTTTTAAGACATTTTTGCAAATGTACTAAAAATACAAAACAGAAATACCTTACTTACATAAGTATTCAGACCCTTTGTTATGAGACTCGAAATTGAGCTCAGGTACTTCTTGTTTCCATTGATCATCCTTAAGATGTTTCTACAACTTGATTGGAGTCCACCTGTGGTAGATTCAATTGATTGGACATGATTTGGAAAGGCACACACCTGTCTAAATAAGGTCCCACAGTTGGCAGTGCATGTCAGAGCAAAAACCAAACCATGAGGTTGAAGGAATTGTCCTTAGAGCATCGAAAGGATTATGTCGAGGCACAGATCTGGGGAAGGGTACCAAAACATTTATGCAGCATTGAAGGTCTACAAGAACACAGTGGCCTCCATCATTCTTAAATCTAAGAAGTTTGGAACCACCAAGACTCTTCCCTAGAGCTGGCTGCCCGGCCAAACTGAGATATCTGGGGAGAAGGGTCTTGGTCAGGGAGGTGACCAAGAACCCGATGGTCACTCTGACAGAGCTCCAGAGTTCCTCTGTGGAGATGGGAGAATCTTCCAGAAGGACAACCATCTCTGCAGCATTCCACCAATCAGACCTTTACTGTAGAGTGGCAAGATGGAAGCCACTCCTCAGTAAAAGGCACATGACACCCCGCTTGGAGTTTGCCAAGAGGCACCTAAAGGACTCTCAGACCATGAAACCAAGATTGAACTCTTTGGCCTAAATGTCAAGCGTCACGTCTGGAGGAAACCTGGCACCATCCCTACGGTGAAACATATAGTGAATTTCAATTCGACTGCATTGGGGCAGCAGGTAGCCAAGAGGTTAGAGCATTGGACTGGTAACTGAAAGGTTGCAAGATCAAATCCCGAGCTGACAAGGTAAAAATCTGTCATTCTGCCCCTGAACAAGGCAGTTAGCCCACTGTTCCTAGGCTGTCATTGAAGGTAAGAATATGTTCTTAACTGACTTGCCTAGTTAAATAAAGGTACAAAAAATAAAAATGTAATTTAGCTGTGCCCGTTGCCTTTTGGCTACAGGTACTCATTCTATATCAGGGATGGTGTCAATTCAATTACAATGACATAATTCCATTTCAATTCAGTAATTAAGTTGACTCCAACCCTGGTCTACTGTACACCGGTTTAACCTGTGACCTCCACAGCCCTGTGGAGCCAGCTGATACTGCAGACAGTAGCCTTCACTCTCACTGGCGCTTGGTCCCAAATGGCAGCTTATTCCCTGTATAGTGCACTACTTTTGAACAGAGACATTTTGGGCMCTGGGTGTACCTTMGATCTGTGGGAGCTAGYGCTGCACAGTGGGGTTTATRCATCTAAACCTYTACATGTGTCAGTGATTGTGGTTGGACTAGKAGAMGGCCYGCGCTGAACAAACTCTCAGCAATRTCGCCCTGTCATCCCTCTGCTATGCTATTTGACATGCCCTGCAGGGGAGAGAGCATTCTGGAGAGGGGGAAAGTATGTGTATCTATTTACATATTGTAGTCCAAGTGGAAAATACTCTTATTTGGTCGGCTTGGTCCACTTATATATTTAAATAGTATGTTTCTCATGGAAAGGAAATGTCTCTGTTTTGGTCCAGTGCATCAGGGGCAGACTGGGACAAAAATTCAGCCTTGGAATTTCAGCCACACAAACTCACATCACCGTGTGCACACTCTGTCTGTATGTCTGTCAGTCTGTCTGTCTGTCTGTCTGTCTGTCACTCCTAAGCATAGCTGCGGAAACGGGGTGCGCAGAATAATTGTTTTTGCCCGTGCTACAGATGGCTATATCAGTCAGCTAATACAGGGCTAGTACAGGGCTAGTGCGTTACTTTTGTTGAAAAAATAAAAAGTCATATTTTTACGATTCTACGATGAAATATGTTGGAGGCAGCATCATACTGTGGGGATGTTTTTCAGTGGCAGGGACTGGGAGACCAGTCCGGATCGAGGGAAAAATGAACGGAGCAAAGTACAGAGAGATCGTTGATGAAAACCTGTTCCAGAGCGCTCAGGACCCCAGACTGGGGCGAAGGTTCACCTTCCAACAGGACAATGACCCTAAGCACACAGCCAAGACAACACAGAAGTGGCATCGGGATAAGTCTCTGAATGTCCTTGAGTGGCCCAGCCAGAGCTCGGACTTGAACCCGATCAAACATCTCTGGAGAGACCTGAAATAGCTGTGCAAATCAAATCAAATCAAATTGTATTTGTCACATGCGCCGAATACAATGAATACTTACAAGCCCTTAACCAACATTGCAGTTCAAGAAATAGAGTTAAGAAAAAGTTTTTAAATTTGGAACAATTACTTGTGTCATGCACAAAGAAGTTGTCCTAACCGACTTGCCAAAACTATAGTTTGTTTTAACCAAACATTTGTGGAGTAGTTGAAAAACGAGTTTTAATGACTTCAACCTAAGTGTATGTAAACTTCCGACTTCAACTGTATGTAAATGTGATATGTCATTTTTATTTTTATTGTTTTTGCAAAACAATCTAAAAACCTGTTTTTGCTTTGTCATTATGAGGTATTGTTTGTGTATTGATGAGGGGGGGAAACAATTTACTCAATTTGTCTGTAACGTAACAAAATGTGGAAAAAGTCAAGGGGTCTGAATACTTTCCGAATGCACTGTAAGCCTAGTATCACTGGGACCAGTAGAAGAGGGAACCACACTGCCTGTGCTGGGCCCAGCAACATCCTATGGTAACACTTTATTTTCAGGGTCCATAATAAACCATTAAAACTAGAAAATGTAATAAAACTAAAAAGGTATTTACAAGCAAAACCAGCCATTTACAAACCGTTTGCTCAGCATTTATTAATCATTACTACCACATTTGTAATTGTTAGTAAACTAGTTATTCACACATGTATATACACTACCATTCAAAGTTTGGGGTCACTTAGAAATGTCCTTGTTTTTGAAAGAAAAGCAAATTTTTGTCCATTAAAATAACATCAAATTGATCAGAAATACAGTGTAGACATTGTTAATGTTGTCAATGACTATTGTAAAAATGGCTGATTTTTTATGGAATATCTACATAGGCGTACAGAGGCCCATTATCAGCAACCATCACTCCTGTGTTCCAATGGCACGTTGTGTTAACTAATCCAAGTTTATCATTTTAGAAAACCCTTTTGCAATTATGTTAGCACAGCCGAAAACTGTTGTCCTGATTAAAGAAGCAATAAAACGGGCCTTTTAAGACTAGTTGAGTATTTGTCGACATGGAGCCCCGCCGATCCATCACGACTGGTCTGCCGACATAATTCCTTCCGTTGTGCCCTCAACCGCCCTTTGCCGGACGCCAGAGAAGATGCTTCTGCTAGCCCCGGCCTGCTATCTTTATGAACTCCGTGTCTCCCACTTGCTAGCGTAGTAACGACTACCTAACGGCTTCCCTGTTTCATCTATTGCTGTTCACTGGACCCTATGATCACCTGACTACATAGCTGATGCCTGCTGGACTGTTAATTAATCACGGTACTTCATTTTGTTTATTTTGTTTATCTGTCGGCCCCAGTCTCAAACTCAGACCCTGTGTGTAGTTAACTGACCCTCTCCGCCCATTCATCGCTATTTTACCTGTTGTTGTTGTTGTCTTTGCTGATTAGCTGTTGTTGTCTTACCAGTTGTTGTCTTAGCTAACTCTTCCAATCATCACCTGTGATTGCTTTATGCCTTGCTTTATGTCTCTCTCTAATGTCAATATCCCTTGTATACTGTTGTTTAGGGTAGTTATCATTGTTTTATTTTACTGCGGAGCCCCTAGCCCCACTCAACATGCTTCAGATACCTCTTTTGTCCCACCTCACACACATGTGGTGACCTCACCTAGCATAACTAGTGCCTCCAGAGATGCAACCTCTCTCATCATCACTCAATGCCTAGGTTTACCTCCACTGCACCCGCACCCTACCATACCCCTGTCTGTACATTATGCCCTGAATCTATTCTACCACGGCCAGAAATCTGTTCCTATTATTATCTGTTCCCAAAGCACTAGACGACCAGTTTTGATAGCCTTTAGCCGTACCCTCATCCTACTCCTCCTCTGTTTCTCGGGTGATGTAGAGGTTAACCCAGAACCCTGTGTGTCCCCAGGCGCTCTCATTTGTTGACTTCTGCAACCGTAAAAGCCTTTGGTTCATGCATGTTAACATCAGAAACCTCCTTCCTAAGTTTGTTTTACTCACTGCTTTAGCACACTCTGCCAACCCTGATGTCCTTGCCGTGTCTGAATCCAGGCTTAGGAAGGCCACCAAAACTACAACATTTTCCTTCAAGATAGAACTGCCAAAGGTGGAGGAGTTGCAATCTACTGCAGAGATAGCCTGCAAAGTTCTGTCATACTTTCCAGGTCTATGCCCAAACAGTTCAAATACACCTCTGCTGTTTTCAATCAGCATCTCAACGATCACTGCCTCATTGCCTGCATCCGTTATGGGTCCGCGGTCAAATGACAACCCCTCATCACTGTCTAACGCTCCCTAAAACACTTCTAAGAACAGGCCTTTCTAATCGACCTGGCCCGGGTATCCTGGAAGGATATTGACCTCATTCTGTCAGTAGAGGATGCCTGGTTGTTATTTAAAAGTAATTTCCTTACCATCTTAAATAAGCATGCCCCTTTCAAAAAATGTAGAACTAAGAACAGATATAGCCCTTGGTTCACTCCAGACCTGACTGACCTCGACCAGCACAAAAACATCCTGTGGCGAACTGCAATAGCATCGAAGAGCCCCCGCGATATGCAACTGTTCAGGGAAGTCAGGAACCAATACACACAGTCAGTTAGGAAAGCAAAGGCTAGTTTTTTCAAACAGAAATTTGCATCCTGCAGCTCTAACTCCAACAAGTTCTGGGACACTGTAAAGTCCATGCAGAATAAGAGCACCTCCTCCCAGCTGCCCACTGCACTGAGGCTAGGAAACACGGTCACCACTGATAAATCCATGATAATCGAGAATTTCAATAAGCATTTCTCTACGGCTGGCCATGCTTTCCTCCTGGCTACTCCAACCCCGGCCAACAGCTCCGCACCCCCCGCAGCTACTTACCCAAGCCTCCCCAGCTTCTCCTTCACCCAAATCCAGATAGCAGATGTTCTGAAAGATCTGCAAAACCTGGATCCCTACAAATCAGCTGGGCTAGACAATCTGGACCCTCTCTTTCTAAAATTATCTGCCGCCATTGTTGCAACCCCTATTACTAGTCTGTTCAACCTCTCTTTCGTATTGTCTGAGATTCCTAAAGATTGGAAAGCTGCCGTGGTCATCCCCCTCTTCAAAGGGGGTGACACTCTAGACCCAAACTGTTACAGACCTATATCCATCCTGCCCTGCCTTTCCAAAGTCTTCGAAAGCCAAGTTAACAAACAGATCACTGACCATTTCGAATCCCACCGTAACTTCTCCGCTGTGCAATCCGGTTTCCGAGCTGGTCACGAGTGCACCTCAGCCACGCTCAAGGTACTAAATGATACCATAACCACCATCGATAAAAGACAGTACTGTGCAGCCGTCTTCATCGACCTGGCCAAGGCTTTCGACTCTGTCAATCACCATATTCTTATCGGCGGACTCAACAGCCTTGGTTTCTCAAATGACTGCTTCACCTGGTTCACTAACTACTTCTCAGATAGAGTTCAGTGTGTCAAATCGGAGGGCCTGTTGTCCGGACCTCTGGCAGTCTCTATGGGGGTACCACAGGGTTAAATTCTCGGGCCGACTCTTTTCTCTGTATATATCAATGATGTCGCTCTTGCTGCGGGTGATTCCTTGATCCACCTCTACGCAGACGACACCACTCTGTATACATCTGGCCCTTCTTTGGACACTGTGTTAACCTCTCTGGGCTAGGGGGCAGTGTCCTGAATTTCGGCTGTCTGGCGTGCCCAAGGTAAACTGCTTTTTACTCAGTCCCAGAAGCTAGGATATGCATATAATTAGTGGAATTGGATTGAAAACACTCTGAAGTTTCTAGAACTGTTAAATTAATGTCTGTGAGTATAACAGAACTGATATGGCAGGTGAAAACCCGAGGAAAATCCATCCGGAAATTGTTTTTTTTTAGCTCCAAGGCCATTCCTGTTGGCCTTTTGACCTTCCAACCAGAAAGGACCCAGATTGCAGTACCTATGGCTTCCACTGGATGTCAACAGTCTTTATAAAAGGTTTCAGGCTTGTTTTTCCAAGGTGTCCCTCATTAGGACTCTAGTCTTGTGGCGTGCGTGAGGGCACGCACTTCATTATTTATCTCCGGTATTGAACATACTACATTTGTCTTAAATTTTATCATTTATTTACATATTAGAGTACCTGAGGATTGATTCGAAACATTGTTTGACTTGTTTGGACAAAGTTTTCCGGTAACATTGGGATTCCTTTGTCTGCATGTTGAACGAGTTGAATGGGTGGATTACTGAATCAAACGCGCCAACTAAACAGATTTTTTGGGGATATAAAGAAGGACTTTATTGAACAAAACAATCATTTGTTGTGTAGCTGGGACCCTTGGGATTGCAAACAGAGGAAGATCTTCAAAGGTAAGTGATTTATTTTATCGCTATTTCTGATTGTTGTGACGCCTCTGCTGGTTTGAAAAATATTTTTATGCGGGTCTATGTGGGGCGCTGTCCTCAGACAATCAAATGCTATTGCTTTCGCCGTGAAGCCTATTGTAAATCGGACAAAGCGGTTCGATTACCAAGATTGTAAGCTAAAGAATGATGTATGACACTTGTATTTTCATGAATGTTTAATATTACGATTTTTGTATTTTGTATTTCGCGCTCTGCAATTTCACCGAATGTTGTCGTAGTGGCACGCTAGCGGTACACCAAGCCCATTGAGGTTTTAACAAACCTCCAAATGAGCTTCAATGCCATACAACACTCCTTCCATGGCCTCCAACTGCTCTTAAACGCTAGTAAAACTAGCATCACTACTCTGGACGGTTCTGACTTAGAATATGTGGACAACTACAAATACAGACTCATATTAAGCATCCCCAATCCAAAATTAAATCTAGAATCGGCTTCCTATTTCGCAACAAAGCCTCCTTCACTCTCGCTGCCAAACATACGCTCGTAAAACTGACTATCCTACCGATATTCGACTTCGGCGGTGTCATTTACAAAATAGCCTCCAACACTCTACTCAGCAAATTGGATGCAGTCTATCACAGTTCCATCCGTTTTGTCACCAAAGCCCCATATACCACCCACCACTGCGACCTGTATGCTCTCGTCGGCTGGCCCTCGCTACATATTCGTCGCCAGACCCACTGGCTCCAGGTCATCTATAAGTCTTTGCTAGGTAAAGCTCTGCCTTATCTCAGCTCACTGGTCACGATAACAACACCCGCCCGTAGCACGCACTCCAGCAGGTATATCTCACTGGTCATCCCCAAAGCCAACACCTCCTTTGGCCGCCTTTCCTTACAGTTCTCTGCTGCCAATGACTGGAACAAATTTTAAACCAAATTTAAAAATCGCTGAAGTTGGAGACTTATAACTTCTTTGGGCTGCAAGCCCGAAGCCGGGCACAATATGACAACAGCCACTTCAAGTGCAGGGCGCGAAATTCAAAATATATTTTTTTGAAATATTTAACTTTCACACATTAACAAGTCCAATACAGCATATGAAAGATAAACATATTGTGAATCCAGCCAACATGTCCGATTTTTTAAATGTTTTACAGCGAAAACACCACGTATATTTATGTTAGCTCACCACCAAATACAAAAAAGGACAGACATTTTTCACAGCACAGGTAGCATGCACAAAACCAACCTAACTAACCAAGAACCAACCAAACTAACCAAGAAACAACTTCATCAGATGACAGTCTTATAACATGTTATTCAATAAATCTATGTTTTGTTCG
Source organism: Salvelinus sp. IW2-2015 (assembly GCF_002910315.2). Classification (NCBI taxonomy): domain Eukaryota; kingdom Metazoa; phylum Chordata; class Actinopteri; order Salmoniformes; family Salmonidae; genus Salvelinus; species Salvelinus sp. IW2-2015. The sequence goes on from NC_036845.1 coordinate 6,372,265, forward strand.
AAAAATTTGCATATTTGAGCTATAAATCAGTTTTACATTGCAGCTACCATCACAGCTACCGTCAGAAATAGCACCGAAGCAGCCAGAGTAATTACAGACACCAACGTCAAATACCTAATACTCATCATAAAACATTTCTGAAAAATACATGGTGTACAGCAAATGAAAGACAGGCATCTTGTGATTCCAGCCAATATTTCCGATTTCTTAAGTGTTTTACAGCGAAAACACAATATAGCATTATATTATAGCCAGAAACACAAGCCATTTACCAGCAGCAAAAGTTAGCGATCGTAACAAACCAGCAAAAGATATATAATTTTTGACTAACCTTGATAAGCTTCATCAGATGACAGTCCTATAACATCAGGTTATACATACACTTATGTTTTGTTCGAAAATGTGCATATTTAGAGCTGAAATCAGTGGTTATACATTGTGCTAACGTAGCATCCTTTTCCCACAACGTCCGGATATTTTTCTGACACTCACATATTCTGACCAAATAACTATTCATAAACATTACTAAAAAATACATGTTGTATAGGAAATGATAGATACACTAGTTCTTAATGCAGTCGCCGTGTTAGAATTCTAAAAATAACTTCATTACGACATGCAGTTTACGTTATGGCGAGAGCGTGCCCAAAATCTGGGCGCAAACTACTAGTTCACATGTTCGACAGATATATGAAATAGCATCATAAAATGGGTCCTACTTTTGATGATCTTCCATCAGAATGTTGTACAAGGGGTCCTTTGTCCAGAACAATCGTTGTTTGGATTTAGAATGTCCTCTTCTCCAGTCAATTAGCACGGAAAGCTAGCAAAGTGGCGCGAAGCTCTCCTTCCTGAACATACGCAGACAAAGCAACACGCCTAACGTCCCGAAAAAACTTCAATAATCTAATAAAACTATATTGAAAAAACATACTTTACGATGATATTGTCACAAGTATCAAATAAAATCAAAGCCGGAGATATTAGTCGTCTATAACGACAGCTTTACAGAAGGCAATACCAGGTCACTTCTCGCGCGTTCCAGAAAACAGGAAATTGGGGTCACGTCATGCCAAGAGCTTTTATTCGACCTCAGATGATGTTATACACTCCATTTCTTCTCTCACTGCCTGTTGACATCTAGTGGAAGGCGTATGAAGTGCATGTATACTAATAAATATCAAGCACATTTATAGGCAGGCCCTAGAACAGAGCATCGATTTCAGATTTTCCACTTCCTGTCAGGAAGTTTGCTGCAAAATGAGATCTGTTTTACTCACAGATATAATTCAAACGGTTTTAGAAACTAGAGAGTGTTTTCTATCCAATAGTAATAATAATATGCATATTGTACGAGCAAGAATTGAGTACGAGGCCGTTTGAAATGGGCACCTTTTATCCAGGCTACTCAATACTGCCCCTGCAGCCCAAAGAGGATAACTCCCTCACTAACTTTAAGCATCAGCTATCTGAGCAGCTCACCGATCGCTGCAGCTGTACAGCCCATCTGTAAATAGCCCATCCAACTACCTACCTCATTCCCATATTGTTTTTATTGACTTTTTTTGCTCTTTTGCACACCAGTATTTGTACTTGCACATCATCATCTGCACATCTATCACTCCAGTGTTAATTTGCTGAATTGTAATTACTTAGCAACTATGTCCTATTTATTGCCTTACCTCCTTACGCCATTTGCACACACTGTATATAGATTTTTCTATTGTTATTGACTGTACTTTTGTTCATCCCATGTGTAACTCTGTGTTGTTGTCTTTTGTCCCACTGCTTTGCTTTATCTTGGCCAGGTCGCAGTTATAAATGAGAACTTGTTCCCAACTGGCCTACCTGGTTAAATAAAGTTGAAATAAAAATACAATTAAATTAAAATCAGCATTTGTGGGTTCAATTACAGGCTCAAAATGGCCTGAAACAAAGCACTTTCTTCTGAAACTCATCAGTCTATTCTTGTTCTGAGAAATGAAGGCTTTTCCATGCAACACATTGCCACGAAACTGAAGATGTCTGTCACGCCCTGACCTTAGAGAGCCGTTTTATTTCTCTATTTGGTTAGGTCAGAGTGTGATTTGAGGTGGGCATTCTATGTTATCTGTTTCTTTGTTTTTGGCCATGTGTGGTTCCCAATCAGAGGCAGCTGTCCATCGTTGTCTCTGATTGGGAATCATACTTAGGCAGTCCTTTTTCCCTCTTTCATTTGTGGGATCTTATTTTTGCATTGGTTGTTATTTTGCTCTGCAGAACGTCACGTTCGTATTTTGTTTTGTTGTTGTCGGTGTTCATTAAATTAATAAATAGGATGAACACGTACCACGCTGCGCTTTGGTCCACTTCTTCCCATGACGATCGTGACAGAAGATCCCACCACAAAAGGACCAAGCAGCGTGGCCAGGAGGAGAATGGATCCTGGGCACGGGAGAGAAGGGAGTTTAGGACATCGTGGACATGGGAGGAGAACATGGCAGGCGACATGGCAGGCTGCCATGGAAACAGGCGGAGGCAGATAGAGAGGAGCGGAGAGATCAGGAGTTACGGCAGAGACGGGAGCACGAGAGGCAACCCAAAACATTTTGGGTGGGCTACACGGGTTGGTGAGCGGAGTTGGTCACGGTTCCAGTGCCATGTTTTCCGGTTTTACGCACCGTGCCTTCAGTGCAAAGTCACAGCCCAGTGCGTGCAGTACATGCTCTCCGTACCTGCCGCGTAAAGAAGGGTATCCAGCCAGGAAGGGTGGTGCCGGCTCAGCGCTCCTGGTCTCCAGTGCGCCTCCTCGGACCGGTATATCCTGCGCCGGCTCTGCGCAAGGTGTCTCCTGTGCGCCTGCACAGCCCAGTGCGTCCTGTGTCAGCGCCTCGAACGTGCCAGGCTAAAGTGGTGATTCAGCCAGGAGGGGTTGTGCGAGCTCTAAGCTCCAGACCTCCAGTGTCCTTTCACAGCCCAGTGTGTCCTGTGCTGGTGCCCCGCACTTGCTGGATTGAAGTGGGTATCCAGCCAGGACGGGTTGTGCCTGCTCCATGAACCAGGCCTCCAGTGTGTCTCTCCAGCCCGGTGAGTCCTGTGCCTGCTCCACGAACCAGGCCTCCAGTGTGTCTCTCCAGCCCGGTGAGTCCTGTGCCTGCTCCACGAACCAGGCC
>NC_036845.1:6375425-6383656 GCF_002910315.2 Salvelinus sp. IW2-2015
TCTCTCCAGCCCGGTGAGTCCTGTGCCTGCTCCACAAACCAGGCCTCCAGTGTCTCTCTCCAGCCCGGTGAGTCCTGTGCCTGCTCCACGGACCAGGCCTCCTGTGTGTCTCCCCAGACTGGTGAATCCTGTGCCTGCTCCACGCACCAGGCCTGCAGTGTGTCTCCCCAGACTGGTGAATCCTGTGCCTGCTCCACGCACCAGGCCTGCAGTGTGTCTCCCCAGTCCAGAGCCTCCAGCGACGGTCCCCAGTCCGGAGCCTTCAGCGACGGTCCCCAGTCCGGAGCCTCCAGCGACGGTCCCCGAGGTGGTCCCCAGTCCGGGGCCTCCAGCAATGGTCCGCAGTCCGGGGCCTCCAGCGACGGTCTGCAGTCCAGAGTCTTCGGCGACGATCTGCAGTCCAGAGTCTCCAGCGGGGGTTCCCAGTTCGGAGCCTCTGGCGATGATCCACAGTCCGGTTCCTCCTGCAACGATTCACGGTCCGGAGTCCCCGGCGACGATCCACGGTCCGGTTCCACAGAAGCGGAGGGATCAGAGTAGGGAGCGGGGGCTACGTCCCGAACCGGAGCCGCCACCGAGGGTAGATGCCCACTCGGACCCTCCCATATAGGTTCAGGTTTGTGGCCGGGAGTCCGCACCTTTGGGGGGGGGTACTGTCACACCCTGACCTTAGAGAGCCGTTTTATTTCTCTATTTGGTTAGGTCAGGGTGTGATTTGGGGTGGGCATTCTATGTTATCTGTTTCTTGGTTTTTGGCCGAGTGTGGTTCCCAATCAGAGGCTGCTGTCCATCGTTGTCTCTGATTGGGATCAAACATAGGCAGTCCTTTTTCCCTCTTTCATTTGTGGGATCTTATTTTTGCATTGGTTGTTATTTTGCCCTGCAGAACGTCACGTTCGTATTTTGTTTTGTTGTTGTTGGTGTTCATTAAATAAATAAATAGAATGAACACGTACCACGCTGCGCTTTGGTCCACTTCTTCCCATGACGATCGTAACAATGTCATACAACGCTGTGTACTACTCCATTCACAGAACAGCGCAAACTGGCTCTAAGCAGAATAGAAAGAAGAGTGGGAGGCCCGGGTGCACAACTGAGCAAGAGGACAAGTACATCAGAGTGTCTAGTTTGAGAAACAGATGCCTCACAAGTCATCAACTGGATTAAATAGTACCTGCAAAACACCAGTCTCAACATCAACAGTGAAGAGGTGACTCCGGGATGCTGGCCTTTTCAAGCATAGTTGTGGCTGCATCATGTTATGGGTATGCTTGTAATCGTTAAGGACTTTTTCAGGATAAAAAAAGAAACAGAATAGAGCTAAGCACAGGACAAATCCTAGAGGAAAACCTGGTTTAGTTTGCTTTCCACCAGACACTGGGAGACAAATTCGCCATTCAGTAGGATAATAACCTAAAACACAAGGCCAAATCTACACTGAAGACAGTGAAATTTCTTGAGTGACCGAGTTACAGTTTTGATTTAAATGTACTTGCAAATCTATGTCGAGACCTGAAAATGGTTGTCTAGCAATGAATTTTGAAAAACAATAATTGGCAAATGTTTCACAATCCAGGTGTGGAAAGATCTTAGAGACTTACCCAGAAAGACTCACAGCTGATCACTGCACAACCCTTTTTCTTAATTTCACCCATTCATTCTTTATATCTCCAGAACTCCCAATCCAGGTTATTTCAGTAGTAAAACATTTACCACCTGTTTTGGTTGTCATGATGATGTGGTGTACTAAGCATGTGCGAACCATGAAGACTTTATGGATGTCTTTTATGAAACAGGTGCTATGTGGTTGGATGGGACAGGCCACTCCCTCTCCAGTCTTTAGTACCACCCTGGGCGCTCTATGCTTTATGTGTCACCCTCACGTCAAATGAAGATCAAAGAGTTCAGAAGGCATTGCGATGGTGACGGTGGCTTGAGGTGGTTTTCGGGGCCACCTGTGTTTGTGTGAGAGCATGTTCTCATGGACAGTGTGTAATGGCCTGCTGAATGAAATCAGTCTTCTCCAGAGTCGGCTACATTAACACACCAGGTCATCTGCAGGTCCCAGGGACTCACACACAGACAGACAGTCACGTTCCCGTAGTGTGAAACAACAGGATGCTCTCTGACTCAACACCCTCTCTGTGGCCTCTATCTCTCACTCCATCCATCCATATCTCTCTCCATTTCCCTCACCAGCTCTCTCAATTTCTCTCTCACACATACACCCAGTAGTCTCCCCTCTTCGTCTCTCTCCCTCTTTCTCTCTCTGTCTCTCTGATGCTCCAGATTCCCCCTACTTGCTCTGCTTGACCACCCAGAGCTTTATGTAGGGAGGTGATGACTATACGAGGCTCTGCTTGAGTGGCAGACATAAGTAGCAAGAGAGAGAAAGCGAGAGAGAGAGAGAGAGAGAGAGAGAGAGAGAGAGAGAGAGAGAGAGAGAGAGAGGGAGATAGAGAGAGGGAGTGTAAGGGTTAGAGAGAGACAGAGTAGTAGACAGAGAGAGAGGGAGATAGAGAGAGTGTAAGGTTAGAGAGAGACAGAGTAGTAGACAGAGAAGAGGGAGAGAGAGAGGGAGATAGAGAGGGAGATAGAGAGAGTGTAGTAGACAGAGAGAGAGGAGAGAGAGAGAGAGAAAGCGGAGAGAGATCGCCATGGAGGTTGACTGGTTGCAGCGGAGGCAGGAGCGGGTGTTGGCATGTTGAGAGCTGAAACACAGAGTCAATTGTTGCAAGAGGAGAACTTTGTAGTGAGAGGCAGGCAACGCTAGTAGCAGTCCAAGAGAAACTGTTAAACATGTGGTAATCAAAAAACAGAACCAATCTGGTGTATTTTCAAAAGTATGAGAAGCAGACATTCTTCTGGCAGTGGTTGGAAGGGACATGTCCGCTGAGTTCCTGATTGATCAAAGAAGCAGTAGATACTACGTATCATTACCTTCCATCAAACTAGGGCCTAGACTTCAATTAGACCAGGCTGCTTCTGGCCATCATGGCCCTGAATTGAACAGTCAGATGGAACTGATATGTGTGTGTGTGTGTGTGTGTGTGTTGTGTGTGTGTGTGTGTGTGTGTGTGTGTGGTGTGTGTGTGTGTGTGTGTGTGTGTGTGTGGTTGTGTGTGTTGTGTGTGTGTTGTGTGTGTGTGTTGTGTGGTGTTGTGTGTGCTGAGCGTGTGCGTGTGCGTGTGCGCGTGTGTGTGCCTGCGTTTAACAAACCTGATCCGACAGTGCCAAAGGCATAAGTCTTAAGAAATGTAATAAAATCTATAAATTGCGCTCATGGAAGGCTGCAGAATGTATGGCAAACAGGCCACAGAGAGCAAATGAAAATCACTGACAGAGAGAGAGACAAGAGAGCGAGAGAAGGTGAGAAAGGGTGTGAGAGAGAAGAAGAGAGAGAGAGAGAAGAGGAGAGAGAGAGAGAGAGATTGCCATAAGGGGAATTACTCAACCATTAATATGCTGTAAATGTTGTTCCAGTAATATCACTCTGATTACAATAGAATGTGAGCAATGGTTTTTAAATGAAAGCCATCCTCTCTTGCTCATAATTCCATCCTCCTGATTCCTGCTTACAAGCAAAAATCAAAACAGGAAGTACCAGTGACTAGATCAATAGAAAAGTGGTCAGATGAAGAAGATGTTAAGCTACCGGACTGTTTTGCTAGCACAGACTGGAATATGTTCCGGGATTCCTCCGATGGCATTGAGGAGTACACCACATCTGTCATTGGCTTCATCAATAAGAGCATCGATGACGTTGTCCCCACAGTGACCGTACGTACATACCCCATCCAGAAGCCATGGATTACAGGCAGCATCCGCACTGAGCTAAAGGTTAGAGCTGCCGCTTTCAAGGAGCGGGACTCTAATCCGGAAGCGTATAAGAAATCCCGCTATGCCCTCCGACGAACCACCAAACAGGCAACGCGTCAATACAGAACTAAGATCGAGTCGTACTACACCGGCTCTGACGCTCGTCGGATGTGACAGGGCCTGTAAACCATTACAGTCTACAAAGGGAAGCACAGCCGAGAGCTGCCCAGTGACATGAGCCTACCGGACGAGCTAAACTACTTCTATGTTCGCTTCGAGGCAAATAACACTGAAACATGTATGAGAGCAACAGCTGTACCGGAAGACTGTGTGACCACTCGCTCCGCAGCCGATGTGTGTAAGACCTTTAGATAGGTCAACATTCACAAGGCCACAGGGCCAGACGGATTACCAGGACGTGTACTGCGAGCACGCGCTGACCAACTAGCAAGTGTCTTCACTGACATGTTCAACCTCTCCCTGTCCGAGTTTGTAATACCAACATGTTTTAAGCAGACCACCATAGTTCCTGTGCCCAAGAACACTAAGTTAACTTGCCTAAATGACTACCGACCCGTAGCACTCACGTCTGTAGCCATGAGCTGCTTTGAAAGGCTGGCCATGGCTCACATCAACACCATCATCCCAGAAACCCTAGACCCACTCTAATTTGCATACTGCACCAACAGATCCACAGATGATGCAGTCTCTACTGCACTCCACACTGCCCTTTCCCACCTGGACAAAAGTAACAGCTACGTGAGAATGTTATTCATTGACTACAGCTCAGCGTTCAACACCATAGTACCCTCGAAGCTCATCAATAATCTAAGGACCCTGGGACTAAACACCTCCTTCTGCAATTGGATCCTGGACTTCCTGTAGGGCCGCCCCCAGGTGGTAAGGGTAGGTAACAACACATATGCCATTCTGATCCTCAACACAGGGGCCCCTCAGGGGTGCGTGCTCAGTCCCCTCCTGTGCTCCCTGTTCACTCATGACTGCACAGCCAGGCACAACTCCAACACCATCATTACATTTGCAGATGACACAACAGTGGTAGGCCTGATCACCGACAACAACGAGACAGCCTATAGGGAGGATGTCAGAGACCTGGCCGTGTGGTGCCAAGACAACAACCTCTCCCTCAACGTGATCAAGACAAAGGAGATGATTGTGGACTACAGTAAAAAGAGGACCGAGCACGCCCCATTCTCATCGACGGGGCTGCAGTGGAGCAGGTTGAGAGCTTCAAGTTCCTTGGTTTGCACATCACCAAAAAACTAACATGGTCCAAGCACACCAAGACCGTCATGAAGCATGCATGACAAAACCTATTCCCCCTCAGGAGACTGAAAATATTTGTCATGGGTCCTCAGATCCTCAAAAGGTTCTACAGCTGCACCATCGAGAGCTTCCTGACTGGTTACATCACTGCCTGGTATGGCAACTGCTCGGCCTCCGACCTCCAATAGGCTTCTAAACAGCTTAGAGCCCCAAGCCATAAGACTCCTGAACATCTAGTCAAATGGCTACCCAGACTATTCGCATTGCTCCCCCCCCCTCCCCTCTCCACACCACTGCCACTCTCTGTTGTCATCTATGCATAGTCACTTTAACTCTACCTACATGTACATACTACCTCAATTAACCGGTGCCCCCGCACATTGACTCTGTACCGGCACCACCCTGTATATATTGTTCTTTTTTACTTCTGCTCTTTAATTGCTTGTTACATTTATCTCTTATTCTTATCCATATTTTTTGAAACTGCACTGTCGGTTAGTGGCTCGTAAGTAAGCATTTCACTGTTGTATTCGGCGCATGTGACTAATACAATTTGATTTGATTTAACTTGATGCTAAATGTAAATAAGCTTCATAAAGTGGACCAACGGTTCCTGCAGAAAATACTGTAGTTGCAGCTGCCCTTAAAAAAATATTGTGATATATTAATGTTCAGATGACCTTCTGAACCAGCTCTTTTAAATATCCACCATTTACATGAATGGCAGTTGAAGCATTTGGAGAAACATAGTATTAATTGCTTCCAGCATACGTCGCTTGTTTAAAATGTGACTACATCATCTATTTAAGGCACTAGTCTAGTTCAGCATCTCATTAAAACCCAATAATGTACCTGTGCTTGTCTCAGACCTGGGTTCAAATACCATTTGAAATCTTTCAAATACTTTCAGCTATTGCTTCAGCCTGCCTGGAGTGCCCGTTGGGTGGGTTTTGGCACTATTATGTTGGTTTCATTGTGCCAGGCAAACTAAATCAGGCACAGCTTAAGTATTTTCATTCATTTCAAATAGTATTTGAACCCAGGTCTGGCTGGTGTTAATGAAAAAAGAACACTGTGCTTTGGTAGTCTAAATGAAATGAGGCAGACAGCAAACTCTCCTCACAGGCTCAATCAACCCAGCAATTAATCACAGGTTGAATTAGTGGCCGGGCCCGATACAATTATGTAATAAGTCTGAAGTTGGACCTGACGTTAAGATACATAAACCTCCTGATGATAGCTTCTCCTTCATGTGAAATGCAGCATCACATTCCCAGGCCAGGGCAACAGGAGGAGAATGAGAGGAAGCCTGCATGGCCCTCTTAAATGCTATTTAATCACTGCGAGCGAGGCCGGGCGAGCCTCAGCAGCAGCCCTGCCATACAGCACTTACTGACTTATCAACTCTATACCTTTCTTTCTCTCTTTCTCTCATCTTAATAATTGAGAGGAAGGCGTGTGATGAATGTGTTTAATAACTGGAGGAAATCAGAGCACTTAGGCAGCCCATCAATCTCACGGTACAGGGGTGGAAAAAGACCAGAGCTTTCCAAATCCTTGAGATCTGGCAAGTGCTTTTTGGAGAGCTTTACCCAGATATGTGAAGACAAATTGAGAGGAATGGAGGGAGCGAGGTAGGAATGGGGGGAGCAATAGAGAGAGAGAGAGCGGGAGAGAGAGGGAGAGAGTTGGTTATCTAGGAGCAAAGAGGTTGTCTGAGTTCCTCAGGGCCACGAGAGGGTAGTAGACAAGGAGAGAGACCAGTTATACACGGTGGAGTTGAGAGCTCCAGAGAGACACACAGCTTACAGAGGGATGGAGATTTAAAAAAGGAGGACAGAGGGTAAGAAAGAAGACAGGAGATGATAGTCTTTCTTTTCTGAAAATGTTGGTTCCAAACCGTCCCATACCCAGTTGTGATTCACAGTTTTGAAGACGATAAAATTACCTTGCAGAATGAGCGGCAGAAAATGTGAAAAAGTATTGGACACAAATATACAAAATTACTGGAAAACAAACTGACATAGACCGAGGGATCAGAAGGGCTAGAGAAAGTGAATTAAGGCAGGTTACGTGTGTGTCTGTCAGCTTGGTTAGTTTGAATACAACAACACAGGCTTTGTGCAGGCTTTGATGAGATGTATTGTCAGCATGTTCTTTCCACAAAGACCAGGTAACCCAGCAGGTCATTACAGCTGTACCCTCAGGGCATACTAAAGAGGAGACTCACACATTTCACCTCTTTCTCTCACTCGACAGGGAAACCCCTACGCTACACAGGCTCTGTCAATCTCTTTCGCTCTCTGCCTATCAATTCAATTTGCTTTCTCTCTCTGTGTTTGTCTCTCGTCTTTACTGCTATCTGCGGCCTAATAGAGAGATTCCAGGCGCGGTCCTAGGCTGTGTTCGTTGGGTCGGTTCCCCTCCCTCCACTCTCTCTGAAGTGTATTAAATCTGTCGAATAGTTGCTTTCTCTGCTATTACCCCCTTCCGTTTGGTTGTAAATCACCTGCATCCCTGTCTGGCACTAGCCGTTAAATGTCCCACATCGTCCACTCACATGTTTATCCAGGTTTTTTCACTTTCCAAGCCCATAGAAAATAACAGCCCAAGAGAGAAGAGAGGCGATGAGAGACGAAGAGGAGACTAGAGAGCAAAGAGAGAGACGAGAACGAGAATCAGGACGCCACGAGAAGAGAGACAGACTCCTCCACCCGAAGAGAGCAGAGAGCCAGGAGAGAGAGAACTAGAGGCCAGACGCGAATGCGAGGAGAGAGAAAGACACATGAGAAGAGACATATGGCAGCATGAGAGAGGATTACAGAGATGAGAAAGAGAGATTCAGAGAGAGAGACAGAGAGAGAGAAGAGAGAGAGAGAGACAGAGAGGAGAAGAGTGAGAGAGAGAGAGAGAGAGAGAGAGAGAGAAGAGAGAGAGAGAGAGAAGAGAGAGACAGAGAGAGAGAGAGAGAGAAGAGAGAGAGAGAGAGAGAGAGAGAGAGAGAGAAGAGAAAGAGAGAGAGAGAGAGAGAGACGAGAGAGATGAGAGAGAGAGAGAGAGAGAGAGAAAAGAGAGAGAAGAGAGAGAGAGACGAGATGAGAAGAATAACAAACCTTATGGAAATC
>NC_036845.1:6384613-6389673 GCF_002910315.2 Salvelinus sp. IW2-2015
AACATACCTATGTTTAGATTATAAATAGTAAACATTTTAAAAGGTTTTGGTACATTGTGAACTTATGTTCCACAATTACACAGGCCAGGGGGACATGGAGCGGTGCAGGAAGAGGAGAGAGAGATGGATGGAGGAAGGAAGGAACACCTGCTTGCAATTTTGGAAACAGAAAACTCCAGTTCTTGGGCTTGGCTGGCACAGCTACTCCGCATCATTTTTCAGATAAATCCAATATAAAGCCCATATAAACGCCAGCCCCTCTGGAGTGGGCCATGTGTGGACATTTTTGTAACATTGCCAGAGGACTATGGAGAGAGCAGAGGCTACTTTAAAGGGGAAATGTGAAGAATTACTTTTCAATCTCCCCCTCTTAGAGGTTCAGCTGACCCATGTACGGCTAAATTGGTGCGTCTGTGGGGTGGGGGTCAACTGCTTCAGGGTAGGTGACTTCACAGTTCCAGGAAGGAAGGATTTGAACAGTTATGGGACACAAGAAATGCAATGTATGTGAAACATTTCAGTCAGTCATCTATTCATCAATTCATTCATTCATCCACATTAATTTAAATTGGAGAGGCCTGTGTAGTATTACAGTAAAACAACAAATTCAATTTACCATCACCTCTACCTACAAAAAACCTGAACCATAACCTTGTCCTTTTAAGTTATCAACAGACCACAAAGGAAACTGCATACCTCTGTACTTTCAGAGTATTTTTGTCTCATTTTGGTAATTTTAGTCCTTTCTGGGGGATCAGTTTTGATTTTCCTAACAATTTTTCCCAGCCACACACATTTTGCAGTTGCTTATTTGTACTGTCTAAAGTCCGTGCATGTTTTGAGTTTGATGCAAACCATCCAACCACAAAGACGACCCATGCTCGCTCTGTGTTCAGCTACATGTTGATTCTGTGCCCAAATCCAGGGAACATCAAAGCACATTATGCCTCTGTTTCTGTCTCCTGCTCTCCTTTATCCAGGGAATGTTCCTAATAACTGTAGGGATCCTCTCTACTGTCTTGTCTGTGGACATCTCTCTCTCATGTGGTTTAGACACAAAGCACTTTGTCTTATGACTGTCTATGACTGAAAGAAGAACTGTAATGTCACACTGTATCTCCCCCCAAGTGAAGAGGAAATGGAGATCACCCCTCCATATACGCTCGCCAGAGAACAAGTCAGTGTAAAAGATGACATTGTCTAGAACTATGTCATTATCAGTACTAATGATCATGTGTAAACCTTGTCCAAGCCAAAATGACCCATAGGGTAGAAGCCTGTTTCTGTACCGTGATGCACCTTAATCGGCCTTCAGATCCTCAAAAAGTTCTATAGCTGCATTATTGAGAGCATCTGGACTGGCTGCATCACCGCATCGTATGGCAGCTGCTTGGCATCCGGCCGCAAGACGCTACAGAGAGTAGTGTGTATGGCGCAGTACATCACTGGGGCCGAGCTCCCTGCCATCCAGGACCTCTATACCAGGCGGTGTCAGAGGAAGGCCCTAAAGATTGTCAAAGACTCCAGCCACCCAATCACAGACTGTTCTCTCTGCTTCCCGTACTGCAAGAGGTACCGATGCACCAAGTCTGGAACCAACAGGACCCTGAATAGCTTCTACCCCCAAGCCATAAGACTACTAAATAGTTAACCAAATAGCTACCCAGACTATCTGCTCTTTGCACTAACTCTTTTGACTCATCACACACTTGTGTTTATTATCTATCCTATTGCCTAGTCACTTTACCCCTACCCATATGTACATATCTACATCAATTACCTTGTACACCTGCACATCGACTCAGAACTGGTACCCCGTGTATATAGCCAGGTTATCGTTACTCATTGTGTATTTATTCCACGTCCCTTTTTCAGGACCCTGACTTTCAAAGATAAATCTTAAAAATCCAAATAACTTCACAGATCTTCATTGTAAAGGGTTTAAACACTCTTTCTCATGCTTGTTCAATGAACCATAAACAATTAATGAACATGCACCTGTGGAACGGTCATTAAGACAATAACAGCTTACAGACGGTACTCAATTAAGGTCACAGTTATGAAAACTTAGGACACTAAAGAGGCCTTTCTACTGACTCTGAAAATCACCAAAAGAAAGAAGCCCATGGTCCCTGCTCATCTGCGTGAATGTGCCTTAGGCATGCTGCAAGGAGGCATGAGGACTGCAGATGTGGCCAAGGCAATCAATTGCAATGTACGTACTGTGAGACGCCTAAGACAGCGCTACAGGGAGACAGGATGGACAGCTGATCGTCCTCTCAGTGGCAGACCACGTGTAACAACACCTGCACAGGATCGGTATATCCGAACATCACACCTGTGGGACAGGTACAGGATGGCAACAACAACTGCTCGTGTTACACCAGGAATGCACAATCCCTCCATCAGTGCTCAGACTGTCCGCAATAGGCTGAGAGAGGCTGGACTGAGGGCTTGTAGACCTGTTGTAAGGCAGGTCCTCACCAGACATCACCGGCAACAATGTCACTTATGGGCACAAACCCACTGTCGCTGGACCAGACAGGACTGGCAAAAAGTGCTCTTCACTGACCAAGCGCGGTTTTGTCTCACCAGGGGTGATGGTCGGATTCGCGTTTATCATCGAAAGAATGAGCGTTACACCGAGGCTTGTACTCTGGAGCGGAATCGATTTGGAGGTGGAGGGTTCGTCATGGTCTGGGGCGGTGTGTCACAGCATCATCAGACTGAGCTTGTTGTCATTGCAGGCAATCTCAACGCTGTGCGTTACAGGGAAGACATCCTCCTCCCTCATGTGGTACCCTTCCTGCAGGCTCATCCTGACATGACCGTCCAGCATGACAATGCCACCAGCCATACTGCTCGTTCTGTGCATGATTTCCTGCAAGACAGGAATGTCAGTGTTCTGCCATGGCCAGCGAAGAGCCCGGATCTCAATCCCATTGAGCACATCTGGGACCTATTGGATCGGAGGGTGTAGCCTTGGGCCATTCCCCCCAGAAATGTCCGGGAACTTGCAGGTGCCTTGGTGGAAGAGTGGGGTAACATCTCACAGCAATAACTGGCAAATCTAGTGCAGTCCATGAGGAGGAGATGCACTGCAGTACTTAACTTCTTTCAGCTAGGGGGCAGAATTATTTCTTTTTTTTAAATAACGTTCCCAAGGTAAACGGACTATTTCTCAGGCCCAGATCGTAGAATATGCATATAATTTACAGATTAGGATATAAAACACTCCAAAGTTTCCAAAACTGTCAAAATATTGTCTGTGAGTATAACAGAACTGATTTTGCAGGCGAAAACCTGAGGAAATCTAAGCCGGAAGTGCATTTTTTTTTTTTATCCCTGTTTCATTGCCTGCCCCTCTTCCATTTAAAGGGGTATCAACCAGATTTTTTTTCCAATGGCTTCCTCAGGCTGTGACCAGGCTTTAGACATAGTTTCAGGCTTTTATTTTGAAAAATGAGCGAGATTTTTAAAAACGAGTCAGGTGTCCTTTGATTAGTTCCTGTGCGCGAGAGGGGTAGCTCGACATTTTCTTTCTCATTTTATTGAATAGGTTACMGTCCGGTTGAAATATTATCGATTATGTATGTTAAAAACAMCCTGACGATTGATTATAAAAAACGTTTGACATGTTTCTACGAACWTTCCGGATACTTTTTGGAATTTTCGTCTGCCTTTCAGGAACGGAACGAGGCTGTGGTTTTCTGAACATAACGCGCAAATCAAATGGCGGTTTTTGGTTATAAAACTAATATTTATCGAACAAAAAGAACATTGATTGTGTAACTGGGAGTCTCGTGAGTGCAAACATCCGAAGATTATCAAAGGTAAGCGATTAATTTTATTGCTTTTCTGACTTTCGTGACCATGCTAATTTGGGGCTAGCTGTTCTTACTGTTTTGTCTAGTGATTGATAAACTCACAAACGCTTGGATTGCTTTCGCTGTAAAGCATATTTTCAAAATCTGACACGATAGGTGGATTAACAACAAGCTAAGCTGTGTTTTGGTATATTTCACTTGTGATTTCATGATTATAAATATTTGTAGTATTATTTTGAATTTGGCGCTCTGCAGTTTAGCGGTTGTTGTTAATAAATGATCCCGGTAACGGGATCCGTAGCGTCAAGAAGTTAATGCAGGTGGTGGCCACACCAGATACTGACTGTTACTTTTGATTTTGACCCCCCCTTTGTTCAGGGACACATTATTCCATTTCTGTTAGTCACATGTCTGTGGAACTTGTTCAGTTTATGTCTCCGTTGTTGAATTATGTTATGTTCATACAAATATTTACACATGTTAAGTTTGCTGAAAATAAACGCAGTTGACAGTGAGAGGACGTTTCTTTTTTTGATTAGTTTAATTTTGTCTATACTTTTCACTCTCCATTGTAAGAAAGGGCTGTAAGTAAGCATGTCACTGTTAGTCTACACCTGTTGTTTACGAAGCATGTGACAAATACAATTTGATTGATTTGATGTACAAGTACACCCCCTGGATCCCCTCAAAGTCCTGTTTGCTCCTCACCTGCTCTGAGGACCTCTGTGAGGATGCTCTAACCCTCTGCGGCCCCGCCTCTTTCTCCCAGGGTCACGCCTCATTGGATCACAAACATCCTGCCCCCTGCCCCTACAACACAAACACCCCTCCCCTTCATCTCCCCCTCCTCCATCTCCTAGCTCAGCCTGTAACCCTATCCTACCTGCAGCACATCCATTACATGCATTCATCAACGTCAGCCATTAAGACATGTTCTTTGGGAGAGAAAAGCAAAACATTAGATTAGATCATTTTTTCCTCTTCGGGGGTCTCAGTAGTCACCATTCACCAGAGCAGTAACAGAACAGCCCCTCTCTCTGTCTCTGTCTCTCTGTCTCTCTGTCTCTCTGTCTCTCTGTCTCTTCTCTCTCTCTCTCTCTTCTCTCTCTCTTCTCCTCTCTCTCTCCTTCTCTCTCTCTCTCTCTCTCTCCTCTCTCTCTCTCTCTCTCTCTCTCTTCTCTCTCTCTCTCTCCTCTCTCTCTCTCTAATCTAATCTAATGTTTTGCTTTTCTC
>NC_036845.1:6391797-6438357 GCF_002910315.2 Salvelinus sp. IW2-2015
GGGGCGGTATTGCGATGCAAAAATCAGAAGTTGTTGAACGTCATTGTTGATGTACAGTGCCTTCAGAAACTATTCATACCGCTTGACTTATTCCTCATTTTGTGTGTTTACAGCCTGAATTCAAAACGGATTCAATATTTTTGTTTCTCATCCATCTAACACACAATATCCCATAACGACCAATTGAAAACATGTTTTTAGAAATTTTAGCAAAATATATGAAAATGAAATACAGGAATTCCACACCTGGATTGTGCAACATTTGGCCATGATTTTTTATTCTTCTTCAAGTTCTCTCAAAGTTGTCGTTGATCTTTGCTAGACAACTATTTGCAGGTCTTGCCATAGATTTCCAAGTAGATTTAAGTCAAAACTGTAACTCGCGCCACTCAGGAACATTCACTGTCTCCTTGGTAAGCAACTCCAGTGTAGATTTGCCCTTGTGTTTTAGGTTATTGTCCTGCTGAAAGGTGAATTCATCTCCCAGTGTCTGAACCAGATTTCCCTCTAGAATTTTGTCTGTGCTTAGCTCCATTCTGTTTACGTTTTATCTTCAAAAACTCTCCATCCTTAACGATTACAAGCGTACCCATAACATGATGCAGCCACCACTATGCGTGAAAATATGAAGAATGGTACTCAGTAATGTTTTATGGATTTGTCCCAAACTTAACACTTTGTATTCGGGACAGTATTACTTTAGTGCCTTGTTGCAAACAGGATGCATGGTTTGGAATATTTTAATTCTATACAGGCTTTCTTCTTTTCACTCTGTCAATTAGGTTAGTATTGTGGAGTAACTACAATGGTGATCCATCCTCAGTGTTCCTCCCATCACAGCCATTAAACTCTGTACTGGCCTCATTAAACTCCTCTCTGGCAACTTCCTCTCTGGCAATTAAACTCCTCTCTGAGTTAGGAAGGACACCTGTATCTTTGTAGTGACTGGGTGTATTGATACACCATCCAAGGTGTAATTAATAAATGAATAACTTAACCATGCTAACGGAATATTCAATGTCTGCTTTTTTTTTACCCATTTACCAATAGGTGCTCTTCTTGGTGATGTATTGTAAAATCCCTGGCCTTTGTGGTTGAATCTGTGTTTGAAATTCACTGCTCAACTAAAGGACCTTACAGATAATTGTGTGTGTGTGGTACAGAGTTGAGGTAGTCGTTCAAAAATCATCTTAAACACTATTATTGCACACAGAGTGAGTCCATTATTTTACTTGTTAAGCACTTTTTCTCTCCTGAACTTACAGTATTTAGGCCCCCCCCCCCCCCTCCCCTTAAAATAGTTAGATGCACTATTTGTAAAGTGGTTGTTCCACTGGATATCATAGGTGAATGCACCAACTTGTAAGTCGCTCTGGATAAGAGCGTCTGCTAAATGACTAAATGTGAATGTAATGTAGGCCAAGAGGTTGAATACTTATTAACTTTTTATTTTTTTACAGCTTTTCATTTTGAATGTACTTTTTTTTGGTTTGTTTTTTAAACATAATTCCACTTTGACATTATGGGGATTTTGTGTGTTTAGGCCAAGGGGTTTGAACACTTTCTGAAGGCACTGTATATGTTCTTTTGGGAACCTGTCTTTTTGAGTGTTCTAGCGTTGTACTATTGATAGGTTTGATCTCAGGTCGGTCTGTCTTGATTTGTTGCTGTGATGCGTTCCTCTCAGACATTCCTGCTCTTTTTCCTGCATCTGTGACTCATTCTGTGCAGAGTGCAGGCAAGGTGTCTGCTGTGTGTTGGTTATAACATGGGGTGGGGAAGTACAAGGGATGAGATGAAAGTGACAGAGTCACTCCAGAAGGGTCTCTCTTGCTTAGAAACGCACACTGCCCCATTCATAAAGAGCTTCACTTCAAAGAAAACACAGGCATCTCCGGTATGAACAGAGGACACGAGGAGCCTTGTGTCTCATGGCTAAATGTACTAAATGGCTCCCTATTCACTATACAGTGCACTACTTTTGACCATGGCCCATATGGATCTGGTTACAAGTAGTGCACTCTATAGTGATTATGGTGCTATTTGGGACTCAGACTTGGTCTTCGATCCTCAATGGATCTCCTCTATTCATTCACAAACACACACAAACTCTCCACACAACACTGAATTACTGAGTGATCCACCAGATCTGGAAGGTTCAACTCTCCCACTACTGATCGAGGCCCTGGCTGTATCTTTTTACTTTGAGCACTGCTGATTATATCCCAAAAATATAATTACAGAGGAAATGGCTATAAGCTGAATCATCAAACCTACTCTGTTATAATTCACGTTCCACCGCAATTATCCCATTGGTAACAATATTGTGTGTTTAAATTTAAAGGAAGGAAAAAACATTTCTGATTGGATTAACCCTGATCTACCCCTCCCACTGACTACAGACTTTCTCCCTCTCTTTGTTGATTCAGAACCCTGACATATCCTGACAGACGTATCCTCCTGGACCTACATGTCCTCTGCATTATCTCCCACATTATCTCCTCAGGCTGATTGGCACTTCTCTATGGCCATTATCAGATGGCTCAGCCAACCGGCATGCATGTGATCTGCTGCCCGCTGCTCATCCATGGTGATGATTCCGGAATGATCCATGGCATGATTCCGGAAATGGAGGCAGAATAAGTTGGTGCTGGTAGCGTCTTAGTTGTGGTACAACTCTTCCTTCTTCTTGTGTCTAGTCTCCACAAACCCAACCCAAACCACCACTCAGCCACCCAAACTAATCTCAAATATGAAAGCACACACTGGAGACCTTCCTCACTCTTTGGGAGACAGAGGCCCTTCACCCCTATTGTAGAATGAAGAGGAACAGTCCAAGTGGGGGAAGTTACTGTTCATTTCATTTGACCTGCATTTGAAACAGATTCCAAGTCCAGTTCAATTTCTCCACTGAGCGGAATCCTACATTTTTTCCTCTTCGGGGGTCTCAGTAGTCACCATTACCAGAGCAGTAACAGAACAGCCCCTCTCTCTGTCTCTGTCTCTCTGTCTCTCTGTCTCTCCTGTCTCTCTGTCCTCTTTCTCTCTCTTCTCTCTTCTCTCTCTCCTCTCTCTCTCTCTCTCTCTCTCTCTCTCTCTCTTCTCTCTCTCTCTCTCTCTCTCTCTCTCTCTCTCTCTTCTCTCTTCTCTCTCCTCTTCTCTCTCCTAGGATTCCGCTCAGTGGAGAAATTGAACTGGACTTGGAATCTGTTTCAAATGCAGGTCAAATGAAATGAACAGTAACTTCCCCCACTTGGACTGTTCCTCTTCATTCTACAATAGGGGTGAAGGGCCTACTGTCTCCCATAGAGTGAAAAACACTCAGGAAGGTCTCCAGTGTGTGCTTTCATATTTGAGATTAGTTTGGGTGGCTGAGTGGTGGTTTGGGTTGGGTTTGGTGAGACTAGACACAAGAAGAAGGAAGAGKTGTACCACAACTAAGACGYYACCAGCACCAACTTATTCTGCCTCCATTTCCGGAWTCATGCYATGGATCATTCCGGAATCATCACCATGGATGAGCARCGGGCAGSAGATCACATGCATGCCGGTTGGCTGAGCCATCTGATAATGGCCATAGAGAAGTGCCAATCAGCCTGAGGAGATAATGTGGGAGATAATGCAGAGGACATGTAGGTCCAGGAGGCATACTCTGTAGGATATGTCAGGGTTCTGAATCAACAAAGAGAGGGAGAAAGTCTGTAGTCAGTGGGAGGGGTAGATCAGGGTTAATCCAATCAGAAATGTTTTTTCCTTCCTTTAAATTTAACACACAAATATTGTTACCAATGGGATAATTGTCGGTGGAACGTGAATTATAACAGAGTAGGTTTGATGATTCAGCTTATAGCCATTTCCTCTGTAATTATATTTTTGGGGTATAATCAGCAGTGCTCAAAGTAAAAAGATACAGCCAGGGCCTCGATCAGTAGTGGGAGAGTTGAACCTTCCAGATCTGGTGGATCACTCAGTAATTCAGTGTTGTGTGGAGAGTTTGTGTGTGTTTTGTGAATGAATAGAGGAGATCCATTGAGGATCGAAGACCAAGTCTGAGTCCCAAATAGCACCATAATCACTATAGAGTGCACTACTTGTAACCAGATCCATATGGGCCATGGTCAAAAGTAGTGCACTGTATAGTGAATAGGGAGCCATTTAGTACATTTAGCCATGAGACACAAGGCTCCCTCGTGTCTCTGTTCATACCGGAGATGCCTGTGTTTGATCTTTGAAGTGAAGCTCTTTATGAATGGGGCAGTGTGCGTTTCTAAGCAAAGAGACCCTTCTGGAGTGACTCTGTCACTTTCATCTCACCCTTGTACTTCCCCACCCCATGTTATAACCAACACACAGCAGACACCTTGCCTGCACTCTGCACAGAATGAGTCACAGATGCAGGAAAACAGAGCAGGAAAGTCTGAGAGGAACGCATCACAGCAACAATACAAGACAGACCGACCTGAGATCAAACCTATCAATAGTACAAGCTAGAACACTCAAAAAGACAGGTTCCCAAAAGAACATATACAGTGCTTCAGAAAGTGTTCAAACCCCTTGGCCTAAACCACAAAAATCCCCATAATGTCAAAGTGGAATTATGTTTAAAAACAAACCAAAAAAAAAGTACATTCAAAATGAAAAGCTGTAAAAAAATAAAAAAGTTAATAAGTATTCAACCTCTTGGCCTACATTTACATTCACATTTAAGTCATTTAGCAGACGCTCTATCCAGAGCGACTTACAAGTTGGTGCATTCACCTATGATATCCAGTGAACAACCACTTTACAATAGTGCATCTAACTATTTTAAGGGGAGGGAGGGGGGGGCCTAAATACTGTAAGTTCAGGAGAGAAAAAGTGCTTAACAAGTAAAATAATGGACTCACTCTGTGTGCAATAATAGTGTTTAAGATGATTTTTGAACGACTACCTCAACTCTGTACCACACACACACAATTATCTGTAAGGTCCTTTAGTTGAGCAGTGAATTTCAAACACAGATTCAACCACAAAGGCCAGGGGATTTTACAATACATCACCAAGAAGAGCACCTATTGGTAAATGGGTAAAAAAAAAAGCAGACATTGAATATTCCGTTGAGCATGGTTAAGTTATTCATTTATTAATTACACCTTGGATGGTGTATCAATACACCCAGTCACTACAAAGATACAGGTGTCCTTCCTAACTCAGAGAGGAGTTTAATTGCCAGAGAGGAAGTTGCCAGAGAGGAGTTTAATGAGGCCAGTTACAGAGTTTAATGGCTGTGATGGGAGAACACTGAGGATGGATCACCATTGTAGTTACTCCACAATACTAACCTAATTGACAGAGTGAAAAGAAGAAAGCCTGTATAGAATTAAAATATTCCAAACCATGCATCCTGTTTGCAACAAGGCACTAAAGTAATACTGTCCCGAATACAAAGTGTTAAGTTTGGGACAAATCCAATAAAACACATTACTGAGTACCATTCTTCATATTTTCACGCATAGTGGTGGCTGCATCATGTTATGGGTACGCTTGTAATCGTTAAGGACTGGAGAGTTTTTGAAGATAAAACGTAAACAGAATGGAGCTAAGCACAGACAAAATTCTAGAGGGAAATCTGGTTCAGACACTGGGAGATGAATTCACCTTTCAGCAGGACAATAACCTAAAACACAAGGGCAAATCTACACTGGAGTTGCTTACCAAGGAGACAGTGAATGTTCCTGAGTGGCCGAGTTACAGTTTTGACTTAAATCTACTTGGAAATCTATGGCAAGACCTGCAAATAGTTGTCTAGCAAAGATCAACGACAACTTTGAGAGAACTTGAAGAAGAATAAAAAATCATGGCCAAATGTTGCACAATCCAGGTGTGGAATTCCTGTATTTCATTTTCAATATATTTGCTAAAATTTCTAAAAACATGTTTTCAATTTGTCGTTATGGGATATTGTGTGTAGATGGATGAGAAAACAAAATATTGAATCCGTTTTGAATTCAGGCTGTAACACAACAAAATGAGGAATAAGTCAAGCGGTATGAATAGTTTCTGAAGGCACTGTACATCAACATGACGTTCAACAACTTCTGCATTTTTGCATCGCAATACCCTTCCACAGGTGCACTATTTGAGGCATCGTACAACAGTGTTGTTTAGCCATAGAAATCCCCTGGCTGTTCCACTGCTGTGAACATGGTGAAAGTCCAGACAGAGCATGCGTCCCAAATAGCACCCTAATCCCTATATAGTGACCAGGGCCCTGGTAAAACGTAGTGCACTATAAAGGGAATAGGGTCCCGTTACTGACACATGCAGAGTCTGACCCCAGTGAAGCGTCCCAGTCTAGGGGTACGTGGCTCACACAGCTGTGGACTGTTTGGCGGGACGGGGTGGACAGGGGGGTGGTTCAGGGGGCCACTCATGCACCACTATAGGAATGAAGCGGATTATGACACCCCCATCAAACCTCTGTCTTTATCCCAAAACGCTCTTTTGCCCTCCTCCCCTAAACAGCTTAGGAGAGTGATCAACAGCAACTGATCTGATCCATGTCTGGTGCCGTCCGTCCAGTTTTTCTCCACTGCCTCTGGTTGCACAGCACAGGTAACAGTTATAAACACAGGTAACAGTTATAAACACAGGTAACAGTTATAAACACAGGTAACAGTTATAAACACAGGTAACAGACCTGTTATACAGATGCATTTTGATGAATGAGGACAATGAGTAAGAGGCTGATATAATTGAAAGCAAACATCTGCCCTCCCGCTCCCTTGACTTACAGTAACTTTCCTAGAGCTGTCTGGAGGGGCGACAGCCATCAAATTCAGATGATTACGTTGAACACAATGACGATTTTAACATGGAAGTATTGGTGGGGAAAACTTAATCAACAAAGCTCATATGCATCGAAATCAGTAGACTACACTGGCTACACATTAAATGCACTAATAACCAATCCCATAAATGAGTTTTGAGCCATAAACACAAACGTTATAACATTTGGGTATTGATCAGTTTATGGCTACTTCCCATAACTTTAGCTGTTATTGCACAGAAGACCAGGGGTACTCGAGGATACTTTTATAAAGTATAATAGCTAGAAATCAGTCTGCAATATTGTGACACTTCGTGTGATGGCCTGTTACGAAGGACCCGGTTAACAATATGCAACGTTTATAACATTATTCCTTTGCTTCATCTATTGCACAGTTACAATTTCATCAAATATATTTATAACTAACCCTTCTTCTACATGTGGCTCCATGGGTATTACAGTCTGCCATCAAACATCAAAAATAAGACATATAGCCTTTAAGACATTATAGCTAGCCTACCTCAAAACAGATGCTAGCCATTGCTCCATGATCCACCACCAACTATTTGACGTGAATCTTCTTTTACAGCTTGCTTTATTTGAATGGTTGGCCATATTTTAAAGTGTAGGTGGCTAATGAGCAGCGAAACATTTTATCGCTACATTTCCTTCATAATGTTAAGTTTGACAATTATTTGCTAGGAGATAGCTAAGCTAGCCACCTAGTTTGAAGACGTGGAAACAGCGTGTGGTAAACAACTAGCTAGCTATGAAGTTGACACATCAGTCCAATCAAAGCATAAGACGTTTATTTATCTGTGGCCAATGACAATGAGCCTTCTTGGACGGTCTCTTCTACTGTAAATCAATGGAGCACAGAATAGGGGCTTTTGCTGGCTAGCTCTCCAAGCAGATGCTGCGGTGACATAGTGTCCCCATGAGTGACAGCACCCTGAGCCAATCACGTGCAGCCAGAGAAGATCAACAAGGCATGCGGTCTGTGCTTTCTCTGTCTGCCCCTCCACCACAGAAAGCAGAGTGAAGCTAAAACAACTGCATTTTGGAGCTGCCTTACTCAACGAAAATTTACCAAAACAACAATACAATGGGAAAGCGACCACATATGCTTATTTTTATCAAGCAATTGTTTAAATAAAATAACATTTTTGCTAACTGATGTGTTATATTGTTGTGACATGAAATAACATAATTGCATGCAAATCTCCTGGATATTGGATGGCTCGGCCCCACCTGCCCCACGTGACGCATCACCACTGATTTAGCAGAGGTTCTTTTAACGCTCAGGTTCCTGCCCATCTCAGGTCTGAACTGAAGCACGGTTCAGTCAATCAAATTCAAAATCAAAGGCCTTTTTTCATCAGCAGTTATCACATAGGGCTTTACACTTACCCCGCCCCTAAACCCCAAAGAGCAAGTCGATCAATGGTTGACTCAAAGTTTAGAGGAGTCCCTCATGGTGAAACCCAGAGAGCACGTAGCAGGATCGTGGAACTGGAAGCCATCTGTCTGTTTGTTTCTGTTTTGTGTTGAAAGGGAATCTCTCATCTCTATCTCCCCCATGGTGAGGTGTCTCGTCTTCACACAAAGGGAAGCAGTTGAGGTTTATCTCTTGAAGATTTACACAGAGACAGACACAGCGACTGTTCTCTCATCCCCTAGGTTAAGTGGTTGGACAGATAAGGTACTCAGAGATTGCTGTCTCTCTGTGGAATGTGTACATGGGGAGCGTACAGTACAATAGTCAAGTAGACGTCTTCTTAACACAACCACAGGGGTCCATCTCCCTCTGCAGATAGATGAAAACTTGTTTTAAACTTAACTGAGGCAGCAATCACTGTCAATTACAATTGACAGTTATAAAATACATAAAATAATACACAGAGAACATCTACAATAATATACAACATTCTTCTCTAGACTGACATGTATTTCTCTGTGTTGTTTGGTCTGAGATGTTAGTATAGACTGAGTGTGGTGAGCAGTAAAGCAGAGAGAGGAACAGAACTGTGGGATTAAAACAAAGTAACACATCTGATGTCTTTAGAGAAGCACTCAGGTTGTCAAGTCAAAGAGCTCCAGGAGAGAGAGATAAAACCAAACCACATCCAAAAGTTGTTTGTTTTCATAGTTTTGACGGCTGTTTGCATACCTGCATGACTCCTCACTCAACCCACAGGCTTTAAGTACACAATCGATGTCATTGTTCCGTCGCTCGCTCCGTTCTTATCGGCCGCAGAGCTAAACCACAGAGCAACAGACCAGCCTCAGACCTGAGTTCAAATACTATTTGAAATCATTTTAAAGTTCTGCGTTTAATCTGTGCTTGATTGAGCTTGCCTGTTGCAAGGAACCAATAGAAAAGTCTTAAAAGGGCAAACCCCTCCCACCTAGCACTCCAGGCAGGCTAGAGTAAACACTCAAGAGTATTTGAAAGATTGCGAATACTATTTGAAGCCAGGTCTGCCTGACCTCACCTCCCTCTCCAGTGAGGAGAAATGTACACTATGTTCAGTCACCATGGAGAACCTAACCTGCCTGTTAGCTGCAGCATGCAGCCCCTGTCCCGTCTGAAGGGAAAAGAAGAGAAGGGGCTTTCACTGTCGAGATCTGTCTGGTGTCTCAGTCAGTCGTCATCGACTTATAACAGCGCCATCGTCACCGTCAACATGGATGTCTATGACATTATGGTCAAATATTGTTGTCATGATGATAATCAGCCTAATCATCATCGTCATCACATAATAAATAGAATCACTAGAATGATATCATCTCTACGATCATCATCATCAACAACAAGTCTCTCTCTCACTCTTTCTCTCTCTTTATCACACCTCTCTTTAAATGTCTCACTTTCAATTACTCTCATTCATTCTTCCTCTTTTTTCTGCATTTACAACACCACTCATTTGTCACTCAGACACTGTAATTGTCCTTGTGGCACTGCAACGTGTGTATGTGTGTGCACGTGTGGGTGTATGTCTGTGTACGCACGCGCATGAGTGTGTTGAATGAATGCTCTGCGGGATTGTGGTGTTTGTTTATTTGCTTTCAGAGAAAGCTCTTAAAGTGTGTGAGTAAAATCCCTGCAACAGCCCGAGGCAGACAGACACAGACAGACACACGGGGGGAGGGGGGGAGGGGTCCCTGGCCTATGCTGCTGGTGTGTAAACAGAGTCTGCTGGGCTTGGCTGCTCACGACACTCCTCACATGCTGAGGTGTTTATGGGTCCCTGTGTGGAGAGCTTCCCATTGCACCCCAGGGGTATTCCACCACACACACACACACACACACACACACACACGAGCACACCCACACGCAAACACACAAACACACACACATGAGCGTGCCCGAACGCACACACCTCCTCCACCCCCTTATACATACTGTTTATCGAGTTGGGTTTCAAAGACAGCATGTGTGTTGGTGTGTGTGTGTGTGTTGTGTGTGTGTGTGTGTGTGTGTGTGTTGTGTGTGTGTGTGTGTGTGTGCTGTGTGTGTCGTGTGTGTGGTGTGTGTGTGTGTGT
The DNA here is from genome assembly GCF_002910315.2 of Salvelinus sp. IW2-2015. Classification (NCBI taxonomy): domain Eukaryota; kingdom Metazoa; phylum Chordata; class Actinopteri; order Salmoniformes; family Salmonidae; genus Salvelinus; species Salvelinus sp. IW2-2015. Next base: position 6,402,152 of record NC_036845.1, read on the forward strand.
GTGTGTGTGTGTGTGCTGTGTGTGTGTGTGTGTGTTTTGTTGTGTTGTGTGCTGTGTGCGAGATGTGTTTTGTGGTGTTTTGTTAGGGAGACGTGCCTCCGTTCATGTAAATATCAGATTTGTGTATTTTGTTTACTTTCTGGTTGCTGATTCCTCTCCTCTTCTCCATTTCTCAATCCTTGCAGTCCGTGCATTACCGAGATTATACTGACTCCACTAATAGTGGTTTCCTCATTACCAGATTTATTCTTCTGGCTCTATCATCTCTCCTTCCATCTCTCTCTCTTGATCCCTTACGCACTTCTCTTTTGTACTGTCCGTTCACCTAATTATTTCCTGTATTACAAACGGAATCTTCAGTTTCACATCATCCTTGCTCAGTTACATATTTCTTGTGCTAGTCAGCCCCTGGCGCTGACCCAGTGCTATGTATGCCGGGCCTTTAGCTCCTCTATATTTCTTAGGGCGCAGCCTTTTATAGGTTGTTTGTCCCCTCTGCTTCCAGGGAGAATTGTCGGGAGTCTTACCGGCCTGATGGCACGTGGAAGTTTGCTTTTCGACTTCAAGATATGTGGTTCATTCACTTTTTTGCATCTGGGTCTCCTCTAGAGGTGTGAAGGTAGCGGGTGTTTCGGCTTTCTGCTCCTTTCTTTTGACCAGATAAATGAAGTGGATGAAGAGTAGAGGTAAAGAGACGGAGAAAGAGCGCGTTGGCGATTGGGCATGTGACTTTACGAATTTGGGGGTTTGGGTCTGCATGCTATGGTGAGCAGCGCTTGTAATGAGGTCACTGTCTGACTTTGGGGCGGTGCGGGGAGGGCGGCGGAGAGGGAGGCGAGAGGAGGGGTTAGAGGGGCGCCGAGGAGGGAGCGAGAGGGAGGGGAGAGAGAGAGAGAGAGAGACGAGGAGAGAGAAGGAGAGAGAGAGAGACGGAGAGAAGATGAGAGAGGAGCGGGACCGAAGTGAGGGAGGGGGGGGGCGTTGGAGGAGAGAGGAGGGGGGGGGGATGACGAGAGAGAGCGACGACGAGAGAGAGAGGAGAGAGAGAGAGAGAGAGAAAGCAGAGGAGGCCGGGGGAGAGAGAGAGAGACGAGAGAGAGAGAGAGAGAGAGAGAAAGAGAGAGGAGTAGAGAGGAGAGGCGAGAGAGAGAGAGAGAGAGAGAGAGGAGAGAGAGAAAGAGAGAGGAGAGAACAGAGAGAGAGAGAGAAGAGAGAAGGCAAGAGAAGAGAGAGAGAGCGGGAGGCGCAGAGAAGAAGAGGGAGAGAGGTGGGGGCGAGAGAGGGAGAGAGAGAGAAGAGAGCTGAGAGAGAAGAGAAGGAGAGGGAGAGCAAAGAACAAAGAGCAATGAGAGGCAGAAAAGAGGAAAGAGAGAGGTGCAGGTAGGGTGCGAGAGGGGAGAGAGACGAAGAAGAGGAGAGAGAGCAGAGAGAGAGAGGGAGAGAGAAGCAGAGAGGGGGAGAGAGAGAGAAGAAGAGAGAGAGGAGGGAGAGAGAGAGAAGAGGGGGGGGGGAGGAAAGAGGAAGAGAGAAAGAGAGGAGAGAGAGTGCTAGTGAGAGGGAGAGAGAGAGAGAAGAGAGAGAGAGGAGGGTGAGAAACAGAAAGAGAGAGAGAGAGTGGGTGAGTAGATAAATAAAGAAGGAACTGACAGAGAAGGGATTAAGAGAGAGCGAGGGGAGACCGTTGGTCAGTTTGAGGAGGAGAGGGAGACAGTGAGGGGTTCAGTGAGTCTGTGTTTTTCCGTTCTCATGCAACACTTCACCATACAACTGTAAATCTACCCTATAACTACCTACATTAAAATGTCCCAGTTTAAATAGTTGGAAGATGACTACATTATTGATGTTAGAATGTGGCCGGTCCAGCTTTTATCTGGGGTGTTAGTGAGATCTGTGAAGGCTTTCTGGGGCTTCACACTCGAAAAAGGTGACCTAACACCAAAGGAAGAACATTTCCTTCTCATCACCTGGCTGGGATGTTTTTAAGCAATGAACATTTCATTCAGTGCTTTTAATTCTCCAACCTATTAGTAATTTATGACTTAATTTATAGTATATTGGTATAAAGACACAGTATTTCCCTTTTGTCTGTTGTCACCTACTTAAGTTGATCTTACGTTAAGGATATTGTGGGTATTTTGTTGCTGTGGTTTATTCTATAGCCTGTGGGATGGAAGGCAGGCAGCTCTGTCATGGGTCCTCTCTTCTCCACTACAGAGAGCTTGGTGAGAATGTCCCACAGAATGAAGGTTATTTAGCTGCTACAAGTTGTCTAGTGTATATCCAGTTGTTTGACAGTGTAAAGTGAATCCMATGATGATACATTGGCTGGATCGCACTTATAAACAAAACAGTTAGTGTGTTTTAAAATACCAATCTGTAAACCCTTTCTGTGTGTAGGAGTAACGATATAAAAACTCAAACAAGATGAATAACCTGCAATGCAGAGACCATAAACTCCCTCAGTTAGAAATCAGACTTGAGTCAGTAGAGTGAAACAGCTATTCTGTCCTGACTTGTAAAATGATTATAGTTTAATAACTTTGACTTAACTCTAATAACAAACACATGAGTCAACCAATACGCTTTCTGCAAGAATCCTTTGGTAGGCCTAGTAGCCTACTTCACCAATTTGTTTTCGTAAAGTGATAAATAGTTACACAGCAAAATAACACTCTGTCAGGATTGGAAGGTTTGTACAGGCTGGGCTTAGCACTTATTGTTCCAGTGTTAGGCTGATAGGTGGAGAGGGGAAAACGACCTATCATTTGTTGACAGAACACTGCAGTAGTTAAACTACAGTGACCAGAGAYCCTGGGRGGGRGGGAGCTGTTGTTGGCTATGGAGAAACTACTACTRCAAGGTTGCAAAACTCCACTGTGAAGCATCTCATATGTGAAGTGTAAACTGGTTTAATGTGCTCAATTGTCGAGATAGATCTACTTTTGGGGTTTGTTTGTTTCCCCACTGGTTTGATGTCAGTAGTTACCCGCTGGGTTATGTTAGGCCTATGTTATGTTATGCTATGTTATCTTATGATATGTTATCACAAACAGTGTTATGCCTGTCTGTTATGTTATAGTGGCGTGTGAGCGTTAGCCGTGTGGTATCCAGCCGCCACAGCGTGTGTGGGGAGAGTGATCTGTGTTTTGGGGGTCGCAGTGTTTCCGATCATAGCAGGGTTCAGAGGGCTCGCCCAAGCCACAGAGGAAATGCCCTGGAGACAGAATCCCTAAACACACACACCACAAACACACACACACACACACACCACTCACACAAACACACGCACAAACACACACACACGTGCAATCATGGAGAATGTTTACCATGAAGGTAGAGTGTTACCACATTTGTGTTTTCTGCCATTTTGGTTCCTTTTTCTCTGTCTGTTTGCCACTTGATGGTGATTAGAAAATTCCAGTAAAGTTCCAGGAATAAGAGAAATACTACTCATCTATTATGGAGGTGGCTGATTTCTGGCTTGTTAGTAAAAGGGTATATTACTCCCTCTCTCTCGTCTGCTTCCTCCCTGGTGGCCTTTCTGTTCAGTCCAATAATCCAATAAAAAATGTTACACTGTCAAATAACATTGTATTGTATTCCGTTTAGAGCAGGTGACAGTGTAGGTGTGCCTACTACATTTTGTGTTTGGAAGTCCCGGAAGTGTACAAGAGATTTGTGGTTAAGTGTAATATTGCAGCTGTGCTAAGAGTCTCAGTAGAATTGTACAGTCGTGGCCAAAAGTTTTGAGAATGACACAAATATTAATTTCCACAAAGTTTGCTGCTTCCGTGTCTTTAGATATTTTTGTCAGATGTTACTATGGAATACTGAAGTATAATTACAAGCATTTCATAAGTGTCAAAGGCCTTTATTGACAATTACATGAAGTTGATGCAAATGCTGTCAATTAACTTCTGGGCCACATCCTGACTGATGGCAGCCCATTCTTGCATAATCAATGCTTGGAGTTTGTCAGAATTTGTGGTGTTTTGTTTGTCCACCCGCCTCTTTAGGATTACCACAATTCTCAATGGGATTAAGGTCTGTGGAGTTTCCTGGCCATGGACCCAAAATATTGATGTTTTGTTCCCCGAGCCACTTAGTTATCACTTTGCCTTATGGCAAGTGCTCCATCATGCTGGAAAAGACATTGTTCGTCACCAAACTGTTCCTTGAATGGTTGGGAAGAAGTTGCTCTCGAGGAGTGTGTGTACCATTCTTTATTCATGGCTGTTGTTAGGCAAAATTGTGAGTGAGTCCACTCCCTGGCTGAGAAGCAACCCCACACAATGAATGGTCTCAGATGCTTTACTGTTGGCATGAAACACAGGACTGATGGTAGCGCTCACCTTTTCTTCTCCCGGACAAGCTTTTTCTGGATGCCCCCAAACAATCGGAAAGGGAAAGAGAAAAATGAACTACCCCAGTCCTCAGCAGTCCAATCCCTGTACCTTTTGCAGAATATCAGTCTGTCCCTGATGTTTTTGAAGTGGCTTATTTGCTATGCGCCTTCTTGACACCAGGCCATCCTCCAAAAGTATTCGCCTCACTGTGCATGCAAGTGCACTCACACCTGCCTGCTGCCATTCCTGAGCAAGCTCTGTACTGGTGGTGCCCCGATCCCACAGCTGAATCAACTTTAGGAAGACGGTCCTGCGCTTGCTGGACTTCCTTGGGCCCACCCTGAAGCCTTCTTCACAACAATTCGAACCGCTCTCCTTGTGAATTCTTGATGATCTAAAAAATGGTTGATTTAGGTGCAATCTTACTGCAGGCCAATATCCTTGCCCTGTGAAGCCCTTTTTGTGCCCAAAGCGATGATGACGGCACATGTTTCCTTCAGTAACCATGGTTTGCAGAGAAGAACAATGATTCCAAAGCACCCACCCTCCTTTTGAAGCTTCCAGTCTGTTTATTCGAACTCAATCAGCCATGACAGAGTGATCTCCAGCCTTGTCCTCGTCAACACTCACACCTTGTTAACGAGAAATCACTGACATGATGTCAGCTGGTCCTTTTGTGGGCAGGGCTGAAATGCAGTGGAAATGTTTTTGGGATTCAGTTCATTTGCATGGAAAGAGGGACTTTGCAATTAATCTGCAATTCATCTGATCACTCTTCATAACATTCTGGATATATGCAAATTGATCATCAAACTGAGAGCCAGAATTTGTGACAAATGTTTTATTTTGTACATTCTCAAAACTTTTGGCCACGACTGATATACCAGGTGCAGTAACAAGGCGCCAAGGAGTAGTCCTTGGTGATGTGAATGGTTGTCTATAACTACAGCAATCCAAACTGCAGCTATTCTCAGCAAGGCAAGGATGTGAAGAATGTCTAGTGCCAGAAACATACGATCCAAACATAATAAACCTGCTTACAAAATTAATCAATGCGATCCTCAGCACTTGATATATACTGCCGTTAGCCTTCCCTTCACAACCCACCCAACTACAAACCACTGCATATAGCCTTCCCTTTCACAAACCCACTATACAAACTACAACCCTGAATATAACCTCCCCTTCACAAACCCACTTCCAAACTACACCCTGCATTAGCCTTCCCTTCACAACCCACAACAAACTACAACCCTGCAATTAGCCTTCCCTTCACAACCCACATCCAACTACAACCCTGCATTAGCCTTCCCTTCACAACCCACTCCAACTACAACCCTGCCACTAGCCTTCCCTTCACAAACCCACTCCAACTACAACCCTGCATTAGCCTTCCCTTCACAACCCACTCCAACTACAACCCTGGATGTATGTTTCCGGTGTCTCACTGGGTTCATGGCTGTTTGCGACCAGGGCCAGTTAAGGGTTTAGCCTAGCAGCCTGGTGCCAGATCTACTTCTGCTGCCTTGCCTACTCCTATGGTCATTATGTCCATACAGATGTAGGATCTTAATTTGAGCCAGTTTGCTACAGCAGGAAAATAATCCTGCAGCCGCAGGAAATTTGAATTATTATGTGGATTATAATTAATGAAATGATGAGAGGCCGTCTGTGCTCTTTAAAGGTCCTTTTTAACTAATTGTGTCAGCTCCAGGTGTGTAGGTATCAAAAATAGGAATACTTAGAAAGAAGGGAAGCCGCACACGTGAAAAATAGGAAAGATCCAAAACTGAGGCACCTTTTAGCATTATGTACTATTTTGGCATCATCACCCCGAGGATGGGAAACACTGTTGTAAGTTAATATAATTCATCGATATTTGTGTAGGGGTTGATACATTTTTCATAAGGGAAATCAAGCCTGAAATTTCAAAGTGGAAATTACAAACTTCAGAAGCCCTTTTTAAACCTCAAATACACTACAAGTTTTAAATTTCATGCATTGCAGGAAAGTTATCCTGCAACAGGGTGATCAAATTAAGATCCTACATCTGTAGGAGCATAGGAGTTAGCAAGACAGCACAAACAGATCGGGGACCAGGCTAGGGTTTAGAGTTTAGGGCCAGAGAGAGAGCCTGTATGGCTGGGATGGATGAAGGTAGGATCCACAGGATAGCGTGCTTCTGCTCCGTCTTGTCCTACCTCTAATTAGAACAATGAAAACAATGGAAACCCAATAAGCTCTAATGGCGGAGCGTGTCTAAAATGTGGACAGGACAGACATGCTCAGGGCCAACTGGCTAGGATGCAAAAGGAAGGGGGATTTTTGATGGAGACTGAGATGGAAACCGTTTTTTTTATCAGTTCCCCCTCAGTCTCAATCAATGTTAGTATGAATCCGGTGAGGACTATAGAGACTTTTTTTTTCTTGCCATTGACCTGACTTCGGTCACACTCTTGGGTGGCACAGTACTAGCCATCGCTATCAAATTTTTCTGAGATTTCTGGGGGCTACTCAGCTACAGCCTTCCAGTCCAGTAGAACTGCAGGCTGCTAAAACAGTGTCACAAAACCATAGGCACAATTAGCCCAAGGTTGTTTTATACAGGGGCTATTATCACTCGCTATAAACAGCCAAGAGTCGCCCCACTCTCTCAGTCAGCTCCGACGCAGAATCATGTATGTTTTACAGGCTTCATGTGCTAAACACACGCTAAACACATGTGCTATTTATTTTGTGACGATCAGCTCTGCTCTGGCCCAGACTGGCTTGCTGTTATAGATGGGTCCACACCAACCAACGAGACCACTCCAGTGGTCATTAGCAGGGAAAAGCTTTAAACTAAACGCACACCTGAATCATACTGTTTTATGGGTCCTGAGTATTTTTTATGTGACTGGGTTTTTAAAACAACGTTAAATGGATGTTTGTAGTCTAATCAACACCAGTTAGTTTTAGTGGTGCCTCTCAGTGTCGATGGCAGAATTCCATTTCTTTGTTAGATATGACAACTTGGCTAGAATAAAACCCATTGAAGTTTTATCTCACTGCTGTGAGTAAGCAGGTATTAGATGTGTTTTTTTAATAAGTAGCTATAGTGGACTAACTTTAAAGCAGAGGAATCTAATTGAACATGCAAAGCATTCACCAAAGCTCAGTGTTTGGAGGACATAGGCTAATGCTTCCATTGGAATGTGTTGATAATCACTGGTTGGCTTCCTAAAGAGATATTCCACACTCTGGATTTAAATGTAGACTTTTTAATTTAAAAAATTGTGTTGAGGATAATCAGGTTTGATCAGAGTGGTTATGTCTGTCTGAATCTGTTAGAGTTCCGCAGTCTTCATTCAGAGGGGTGCRTTACCCACCACTAACTTCAGAAGAACAGATGTGCCTTACACCAGCCATGWTTGGAGGGGGCAAGGGGCTAGTTTTATAGAATGGAAAAAGTCTGAATTAATTTGCGTTATAAAGGTTATTTTTTACTTCATCGCGGTGCACCCGAAGTTGTTCTGCCTCAACAGAAACCAAAAGGTAAATTGTGCTTTCACAAGTGTTTTAATTCAAGAACTTTCCATTAGAAGCCCTAGATTGAAAGGAAATTGTTCACTACAAAAATAAAGCTCCCTACATCTGCCTTGTATTGAATTTACTTGAAGCACTCCCATCTTGGTTTGATAGCGAGTAGAAGAACCATCTCAGACTCTCCTGTAATACTGTGTAAAGAGTATAGGCTTTGTATTTAGCTGTATGCATCATTTAAATTAGTGTGCAAACTAAGAAAGAGTTGTTGGGGGATAAGTAGTGTATGAGACAACATGAGCACRAGGGTCTTAGATACTTGTACACTGTTTAAATCTGCATGACATYTTATCCTGAGGGATGATATTGTGACTTCATCGGAACAATGCTGACTGGCCATCCAGCATTATCTAATCCCACCAGCCAGGTGCTCTTTGTTCTAGCACGTCCATCCCTTGATAGTTTCTCACCAAACTGACGCTGTAATTTTCAGGTGTAAAAGAATGATATCTTTACTGCACCAACAGGACCCTCAGCTTGACCTACAGTTTGACTTTCAAGCACAGAGTATCGCCTAACTTAGGGAGGATATAAAACGTCTATGCTGGTCAGAAACGGCACCCAAGTGTTCTACTGAAACATTCTACCGGTCCATCAGTCTGGATTAAACTATTTATCTTGTCATGGAAGTTGAACTGCCAGAATTTAAGTGTCTCCACGTGTCCCTTGTCGCCCACACTCCAACCTTTTAAGAGTGGGAATAAAATGACGTGTGGCTTCATAAAAGACCTTCTGTAATTAGTGAACAGGTACAAATAAACAATCACAAGACACAATGTTTACCTTTTAACAACGGTAGTAGAGAAACTGCCATCCAACTCACAAGAATACACATACAGTACATGTACGCAAACACGCAGACACACAGACTCTCACTTTCTCTCTCTCTCTCCCTCTCACACACATGCACACAAACTGAAGAGCTATTCCCTCCCTGCCTCCTGTCTCTGTAGAGCAGAGTGGTTACTGTGGGACAAAGGTTGGGGCAGACAGCACAGGCCACCTGTTAAGAAAGAAAAAAAAAGCTTAATCAAAGTGAAGGAATCTCCATGACCCCCATGCAGATGAATATAAACCCATGGTTCTTTACAGACTCAGATCCCTCCGCTCCCTCCAGAACGCCTGCATGGGGCTGCCGCACACGTTGCCTGGCAACAACTGATGAGAATAAGGTGTTGGAACTCTTATGATTAAATCTCCTGGAGTCAGGGGGTTTGACCCCTCGGTGCCGAAGTGTTGTCGTTGTTATCCCTCCAGAAAAACCATGATGGGAATAAAGAACTTATTAGGTGGAAACTCGTCTCAGTTGTAGCTGGCTTTGTTCACCGAGTTTTCCCAGATTTCTCTGATAATTCTCAGAATACTTTTTTTGTGAGGGGGGTTGATTTCATGATGTGTCTAAACTGACAGACAGTCACACAGGCAGCAGTCATGCACTGAGAGGAAACGGAGGAAATGCATAAATTGAGGTCCTGCCAGCCACAGATCCTGGTTTCTTTTCATCTTAGGTTCAATTTATTTAAACATTTTGGTCCAACCGACAAGAGGCGCGCCTTGGAAGGAATGCGTACTTAATGCCACAATCACGCTCAAATTAGTTAGGCCTGCCGAGGGATTGCTCCGGGGTTGATTTCATCATGAAAATGACCGGAGCTCAGTGCCTGTAAAAACGTCTGACCAACGCCTGGGGAACGCTTGTGAAACGATCCCAATGCTGCAACAGGTTTTTTCGGAGGAGCAGCAGGTGCAGGGAGGCTCAACCCAGAGCCGAACGCCTCTCTGTATGTATGTGTGTGTGTGTGTGTGCGTGCGTGCGTGCGTGCGTGCGTGCGTGCGTGCGTGCGTGCGTGCGTGTGTGCGTGCGTGCGTGCGTGCGAGCGAGCGTTCCTGTGTGTCTCTATCAATGACACATGACGTGGCTCTCTCTGTCCTCTCCTCACCTAGCTGTGTTTTCACTCTGCATGGCAGGCAGCTGAACTGATCCTTGATTATGTGTTCTTAGCCAACTCCTGAATCCCCCTTACTCAGACATGATCCCACCACCAACCTCGATACAAGCATCTGTGTCATGCATGCCGCAGTGGTTTGATCTAAGCCCTCTGCCTCCAGATAGGACAATCTCATGAAGTTACGTCCATTTATTAGGAGGCTCTGACTGTGAGGGTGACATCATAGAAATAGAATTACAAGAACAGACAAAGCCCTTCAGACCACGGTAATCTGACTGTACCAAGATAAGAATGTGGGCACAGCGCTTACCCTCATGGGCACATTCAATATGGCTGACACCATACCCACTCCTCTCCCTCTCCTCATCCCATCCATGCACACTCTGGTTRCTTCATGTTCGGAGAATGTCCTGGATCAGTGTGGACCTGGGATTATCATCAGGACACAGGCTGCTAAAATGGAAAGCTGCTGCCGCCTTAGAAAATATGCTTATAAGGACAGGGTGGGTGCTGTGTGTTTTCACAGGCTCTCCATGGCTCACCATCACGGCCCACTTTGAATCTCCATCTCCATTGCCATCCAGGGTGACTGAATCGTAATGGTTAGACAATGAAGATGAACTACTGCACATGGGCATCATCATTGGGGAGAATGTCAGTGGCTGCCTCCTAAAAGGCATCCTATTCCCTACATAGCGCACTACTTTTGACCAAGGCCCATAGGGTGCAATCTGGGGCAACCTCAGTTACCGTCCAAATAATCATTCATGCAGAGATCACAATGGATGGGATGACAACAGACATGTGCAGACTAGGGCAGACAAATAGAAGTATCCAATAAAACAATATAATTCCTCCCAGTTCCCTGGCTCGGAGTTTGATTTTCCCTACTGCCCCATTGTCAGCTGGAGCTCACTGTTCTGTGGTTGATTCATGCACCTGGCAGACTTCATTTAAGGGTGTTGATGGATCCTCTTGCAGACGGTCACAGGGAGTGACCAAGCAACCTTCCCCCTCCCACCTCCTCTTCTGCCCTCCCAGGCAGCACCCCTCTGTATAGGACAACACTATNAAACCCATGGTTCTTTACAGACTCAGATCCCTCCGCTCCCTCCAGAACGCCTGCATGGGGCTGCCGCACACGTTGCCTGGCAACAACTGATGAGAATAAGGTGTTGGAACTCTTATGATTAAATCTCCTGGAGTCAGGGGGTTTGACCCCTCGGTGCCGAAGTGTTGTCGTTGTTATCCCTCCAGAAAAACCATGATGGGAATAAAGAACTTATTAGGTGGAAACTCGTCTCAGTTGTAGCTGGCTTTGTTCACCGAGTTTTCCCAGATTTCTCTGATAATTCTCAGAATACTTTTTTTGTGAGGGGGGTTGATTTCATGATGTGTCTAAACTGACAGACAGTCACACAGGCAGCAGTCATGCACTGAGAGGAAACGGAGGAAATGCATAAATTGAGGTCCTGCCAGCCACAGATCCTGGTTTCTTTTCATCTTAGGTTCAATTTATTTAAACATTTTGGTCCAACCGACAAGAGGCGCGCCTTGGAAGGAATGCGTACTTAATGCCACAATCACGCTCAAATTAGTTAGGCCTGCCGAGGGATTGCTCCGGGGTTGATTTCATCATGAAAATGACCGGAGCTCAGTGCCTGTAAAAACGTCTGACCAACGCCTGGGGAACGCTTGTGAAACGATCCCAATGCTGCAACAGGTTTTTTCGGAGGAGCAGCAGGTGCAGGGAGGCTCAACCCAGAGCCGAACGCCTCTCTGTATGTATGTGTGTGTGTGTGTGTGCGTGCGTGCGTGCGTGCGTGCGTGCGTGCGTGCGTGCGTGCGTGCGTGTGTGCGTGCGTGCGTGCGTGCGAGCGAGCGTTCCTGTGTGTCTCTATCAATGACACATGACGTGGCTCTCTCTGTCCTCTCCTCACCTAGCTGTGTTTTCACTCTGCATGGCAGGCAGCTGAACTGATCCTTGATTATGTGTTCTTAGCCAACTCCTGAATCCCCCTTACTCAGACATGATCCCCCCACCAACCTCGACACAAGCATCTGTGTCATGCATGCCGCAGTGGTTTGATCTAAGCCCTCTGCCTCCAGATAGGACAATCTCATGAAGTTACGTCCATTTATTAGGAGGCTCTGACTGTGAGGGTGACATCATAGAAATAGAATTACAAGAACAGACAAAGCCCTTCAGACCACGGTAATCTGACTGTACCAAGATAAGAATGTGGGCACAGCGCTTCACAGTACCCTCATGGGCACATTCAATATGGCTGACACCATACCCACTCCTCTCCCTCTCCTCATCCCATCCATGCACACTCTGGTTGCTTCATGTTCGGAGAATGTCCTGGATCAGTGTGGACCTGGGATTATCATCAGGACACAGGCTGCTAAAATGGAAAGCTGCTGCCGCCTTAGAAAATATGCTTATAAGGACAGGGTGGGTGCTGTGTGTTTTCACAGGCTCTCCATGGCTCACCATCACGGCCCACTTTGAATCTCCATCTCCATTGCCATCCAAGGGTGACTGAATCGTAATGGTAAGACAATGAAGATGAACTACTGCACATGGACATCATCATTGGGGAGAATGTCAGTGGTTGCCTCCTAAAAGGCACCCTATTCCCTATGTAGTGCACTACTTTTGACCAGGGCCCATAGGCTGCCATTTGGGACACAACCTCAGTTATTATCCAAATAATAATTCAAGCAGAGATCACAATGGATGGGATGACAACAGACATGGGCAGACTGTGGCAGACAAATAGAAGTATCCAATAAAACATGATAATTCCTCCCAGTTCCCTGGCTCGGAGTTTGATTTGCCCTACTGCCCCATTGTCAGCTGGAGCCCACTGTTCTGTGGTTGATTCGCGCACCTGGCAGACTTCATTTAAGGGTGTTGATGGATCCTCTTGCAGACGGTCACAGGGAGTGACCAAGCGACCTTCCCCCTCCCACCCCCTCTCCTGCCCTCCCAGGCAGTACCCCTCTGTATGGGACAACACTATGAGGGGGGCTGGGGGGGTACAAAGAGGGGCTTGTTTCTAACCTAACCCTCCCTTATGTTCAACATCTTGGGGACCTATCATCTTCATTCCATGGGTTTTGAATACAATGTCCGCACACTATCAGTGACAAATACAATTGGAGATGTGAACATATCATGGTTGAGGTCGGTCCTTTGCATTTTAGCTGTGGTTAAAGTATTTGATATTCAGACTAGAGGAGAAATGAATCAAYATTATACAAATCCATCTGTAATACTACTGCATGGCCTAGTTCTGTGTAGGTGCAGTTGACAATGGAGACTTTAGTTCACCCTCCTACAGTAAAAGGAACCAACACAATGCTTACATTATATTGCACATCAGTGTGATTGATGTAGCAGCCACAATGTAGGGAAGTATTGGTCTGCATTATATTATTGTAAACATCAACAGTTAGAGCTGGTTAGAGAGAGGCCTCCACTCTGCTAATAGTGCCAGACATGTAAATAACCCCTACTCTAGGATAGAGACAAGCAGCAGAGGCACCACTCTATTCAATTCAACTCAAAGGGCTTTATTGGCATGGGAAACATGTTTACAATGCCAAAGCAAGTAAAATACTGTAGATAATAAACACAAGTGAAATAAATGATCAGACATTAACAATAAACATTACACTCACAAAAGTTTCAATGGAATTGAGACATTTCAAATGTCATATTATGGCTATGCACAGTGTTATAATGATGTGAAAATAGTTCAATTACAAAAGGGAAAATAATTACATATAACTCTCTCTCCCCTCTCTCTCCCTATATCATCCCTCCCATCGAGGGTGTTGTTGTTGGGATAGAACATACAAGTACATATATTTGTGTTAGTGTGACCATCCCCACACAGAATGGAAGTGAATCTCTCAAGGTTTTCCTAAACAACGCTGCCCTCAAAACCTGTTCCATTGATATGAATCACTACAGACAGACGCTTTTATGGCACTGACTCCCTCTAGAGGCGATGGGACAAACTGCTTCTCTCCTTTCCTCTCCTCTCCTCACAGTACGGCAATGAACAAGACTACTGCCTACCTACAGATGTTCAGTTAAGCTGCCCTTGTTGGAGGCCTTCTCTAACAAGAACACCATACAATAACAAATAGGTTAAAGAAAAAAATATGCCATTGTCCAAAGTGCTTCGTTACATAAACATGCGCGCTCCGTTCTGCATACCCAACTAGTTACGGCGCGTAATGACAGCATATATATGCAATACAGAGATTATTTTAGAGAGGGTCCCATGCTGACTCCCTCGAGCTGCTTACTGATCGTCTTCTCTTACTTGACAAGTGCGCAAATTCATAAACAAACTCAAGAGCCATAATTGCCGTGGAGAATTATGTCAGACTAAAATGGAATATATTCAGTATCTTCAAAAGACGCGAGTTAAGGCGGAGCCTGGCTTTGGGTTAATTGCATACCACACTTTACTCGACAGGCCCCCTCAAACCAGATTAGGCTATACTAGGAAATGTCTCTCTCTCCCTCCCTGTCACTCCCTCTCACTCTCTCTCTGTGAGAGTTACTCGACCGCAGGCCCATCAGAGGTTCAGCTCGCTGCGCACTAGACCAAGCTCGCGTGTTATATATAAGCAGAGAATGGGAGACATGTCTCTTGAAGTTTAAAGTGATTGTACATAAAAAAACAACACAAACTAAACAGCACGGCATGCAATAATGCTTTCTAGCACAAGTGCACTCCTTTTTTGTGCTCTTGATGATTGCAATTAGTGCCATCTACAAACAATTAAAACGTTTAAAGTGTGTTTCTCTGTAGMCAGAAATAACAGTAATCAAACATAATAAAAGTGTATCATAAAATCGAAATTAAAAGGACTATTTGGCCATAAACAGTGAATAGCTGAAATTTCATAGAAATACTACGTGCGTAAAACAGCGCAATTTCCCAATGACACATTATCAACACCATACAAAGTAAAAGGCTTCTCAACCGAGGGGTCAAAAGCAAAGGAAATCTGACGTGGGGGGGCTTGCCCTCATAATAAACTTTCGAGGGAGACGGCAGAGGGCTGAAGTCATAAGAGAGCGAGTTGGAGTGGGGGAATGAGTATTGCACGCAAAACTGAAAAGAGCTGAAACTGCGCAGATTATTTTTGCTTTAACTGTCGACCAACGAGAGGTGCGCGACAATCAAGAGAACCAACACATTCTCACCTCATCGAAACGTGTTACTTTATTACAGTTAGGTGCTGCTGTTGCCAGTGACGCGCGCGGCTCCCAGTTTTGGTCTGCTCGGTTAGATGATGGGGATGACGCGATGACCTCCTACACGCAGGGCACAATAAAGTAGCCCACACCTGGACGTGCGGCGAACTTCGAGAGAGTATCAGTGGAAGATACAGGAAAAGGACAACTGAAACTGTATCAATATGCCAACCTCGATTATATGATCTACGCTTTCTTTCTTTGAGTATCTTCTTTTTCCCGCGGTGGATGATAATCTAACGGTTTGATTGTGGGAATATGCTCACTACGGATACCTGATTTGGTCTCGCTTTGTGGCACACATGAGGAYTCTATYAAGGATGTTACTGTCTAAACGGCCCAGGTGTCATTGGGCCATCGTAAATCAGACATCACTCTCTGCGCAGAGCAGGGGATTCTGCTCTTTCCAGGAATAARACAACACATTCCCTCTCAAAAAAGTGGAATCAAAGCTGCACTTTTCTGGAGGACATTGACATTGGCTATACAAGTCATCATCTCCGGGTTACTATGCAATTACAACTGATCTCCTTTGTTTTGATCTTGCACTGCATGGAATACACTGATTGTCAGCAGCAACCCTCTAGGCATCGGCAAMATAAACGTGAGTAAAGAGCGCCCGCGCATGCAGTGAGTTGCTCGCGCGCACACACATGCTCCTGGTCTCTGTTCCATTCAACCCTACTGCAGTGTTGTAGTGCCTATCATAACATATGACATACATATTTTCATATAGATATATAAATAACAGAACAATATGGGTACTGTATCAAGGTTAACCGATATGATTTGAACATCTCATACTTGACAATGAAATTTACAATGAAAGATCATGGCATGGCATGGCCAATATGCCTAATTGGGCTGGCATGCTTTTTGGTTGAGGTGGAGATGTAATAACATAGTCCCGGTTCAATCTCTATTACAACAAATGAAACTTCCCATAAATTAATGTGTCAAAACAATGTTGATAGGGTGGGTAGCCTATAATTTATAATATGATACAGTTTTTTAAGTAAAGCCCGCATTTAGTTATAATCGAGGGCAACTTGATCAATCTAAACATGTGTTGTTATCAGATCAATATTTAATTTAAATTAATAAACTTGTATTTTAATCACTAGGCGAGACTGAGTGCCTCTGTGGAACTCACTATATTGTGTGTACAAAAGCAATAGGCGCACTTTACTCTCTGCAGCGGCCAATTTTACGCACATTTCGTCCTCAACCACACCGCAGTCAATCGTTGGACTGCATGGCGTTCAACATYACATGACCCTCGGGGTTGTCATTTTTTACTGATGAAATTCAACCAGTCACTGTTCCCTGACAGTTTTCTTAGAAGTGTATTCCACAAAGCTCCATCAGCAGTGCCGGCTGCATCCCCTAGTTCCCGTCGCTCTCTAGCGGCCAGTGGCAGAGCACTTTTGACGCGGCATGTCTGCCGGAAAAGTATGTTATAACTTTCTGATCTAAGTTATTCATTACATACAAAGTTCGTCTTAAGTGTATTATATTTGCATTTCACTGATGTTATGGAATGTCTGYAGTGCTTGTGCTTCCTTGACAAACTCCGTGCAACACTGAGTAGGAGCTTTGAGCATGTGGCAGCGCGTGCCATCTAACCGCTGTTAGAGGATGCTGATACAGTTATCGTCTTGATTGTAATACATGTAGAATATAAGATTGTGCATCTAATATGAAAATACACGAAAGCCTGGCCATGTTCATCTTTAAAGGGCGTTATGTGTAGAATTGCCAAAGCTGTAACATATTTTTTTGTTTACCATAACTGTGACTTTCTGTGGTGATAATATTTTGTGGTGTTGAAAAAATGGAAGATGGAACTCATATGTTCATATTTAGTTGGCAATTCAGAATACAACAATTTTTCAGTTAGAAATTCAGAGGGGTTAGTATCTTGTATGAAATTATTTACAGTATTTCAAAGCTATGAAGCAAAACTATCATCATATCCAAAACACAACAAAGAAGCTCAGGTAAATCAGTAGACACTTTACTTATTTTTTTTGCTTCCTAGATGTTCAGAGTATGAGCAGCATTGACCATGGCAGGGTTCTCCAACCCCGGTCCTGTGTGTTAGTGCTGGGCTGGAACAAAAGCCAGCACTTCCAGTAGTTCTCCAGGACCAGAGTTGGAGAACCCTGCATGAAGGTATCCGTTCAGCATCTTTMTTTAAGCCTAATAGATATCATGTTCTGTGTCAAGTAACTCCACAGGTCTCACCCTGTATCGTCAGTAGTATCATGGAGCTTGCTTTACTATTCTCTCTCTGCACTATATTGARSKTCCAGATGAGCTTCCAGATGTGCTCTTCTGCCTTAGTAGAATGGTTGARTATTGCATGCATCACCTGTTGCCAGGTGGATTGGTTATCTGGAAAGGTAGGCTAGTAACCAACAATAGTGGTGTTTTGGGGTGCGTCCCATACGCATTGCCTGGAGAAGTGTTTAACGTCTTAAGAACCACTTCTTCAACATGATATATCGTCTTCTTATCTAAACCCTACATGCCGCCGTAGAAATTGTGGGTCCACATTGGTTTGTGGGTGCATTCCAGWTAGACAAACTGTGGGCCTCCCCTCGTGCATCGCAGCCTACTTAGCTGGTGCTAATTGAAGGAGGCCGACCTGACATATGACTATCTGTGATAGTCAGACAGAGAGAGCAGGGTGAATGAGCTCTCAGTCAGGGACCGTGACCATGCAGTCAACTGGCCAAAAACAGTCCACTTCCTTCTGCCCTTGATGTATCCACAAATGAGAGATATGAATGCCTGAGAGCAAACACAAGATAGCAGAATGATTTCTAGAATAGAGGCCAGAATGATTTCTATGTGGTCTAGAGTAGATGCCAGAAGGATTTCTAGGTGTTCTAGAATAGATGCCAGAAGGATTTATGTGTGTTCTAGAATAGAGGCCAGAATGATTTCTAGGTGTTCTAGAATAGAGGCTAGAATGGTTTCTAGGTGTTCTCGAATAGAGGCCAGAATGATTTCTAGGTGTTCTAGAATAGAGGCCAGAATGATTTCTAGGTGTTCTAGAATAGAGGCTAGAATGGATTCTAGGTGGGCTCGAATAGAGGCCAGAATGATTTCTAGCGGGTCTAGACATGTTTAAAATAGACTAGGTGTGAATAACAGATTGGATTCCGAATAAAGGGAAAGAAGGACAGATAATGAAAAAAAAGGAGGGGGGAGATATGCAGAGGTTCAACACCACAGCGTTTGATGAAGAAAACATTTTGGAAAAGCAAACGTCTTTTTTTTTGGTCTGTGCCCTATGACTTGCGTGTTTGTCTTCATCATTCTGCTGTTAGCCGTTTTGTTTATATCTACACATGATGCTCAAAATAATCATGGTTGTTTTCATCTTGTGGTCAATGATTTTAACTTTACAAGTGGTTCAAGCAGTTCAGGCAATTGAAACCTCACAGTACAGCCTTCACAGTACAGACTTCACAGTACAGACCTCACAGTACAGACCTCATGCAGGAACGTTTGTGTTATGGGTATGCAAGCCGCTCAATTGATGTTGGGCAATTCCATGGTAACAGAATAACGCTGAGACTCACACCATTGATTTCAAAGTTTAAGAAATCATATCCACAAGGACTACTTTTAACAATTTCCACTGACGATGTTACAAAAACCCATTTCCTGGAAGAACTGTGCAGATGTAAAATTTAGATTTTACCGTAATCCTGCTACCAAACTTTGCATCTGCACAGTTTTTCCAGAAAAAGTTTATTTTTAAAATGTCCTATGTAAATTGTTAAAAGAAATCATTATGCATAGAGTTCTATCTTTGTTAAACTTTGAAGTCAATGGTTTTTGTTTGGCATTCATTTTAAAGATAGAAATCGGAGTATTAGCATAATTCTGTTACCATGGGATTGCCGTGTTGTGTCAGTGCGAGCTACTGTAGGCAAGGGCAGGCAAAATTCCTCTGTGTTAAGGGTTCTGTGAATTAGGGGGCTTTGGCAGGAACACATGAGGGCAAATGGACAGCAGTTGTAAAGATTGCTAAGATATKTCAAACACAATCTCTGTGATCTATTTCAATCTGGCAGCTAACCTTGAAGTGAAGGAGGGGGAAAAAAGGCCAATAATTCACCCACGGCACGATATGCCAGAGAACTAAGAGGAAAAAACACCTACTGCACACACTGATATGCTCCTTGCRTAGCTCTGCAGTGGTGAATACTGAGACTAGCTCTTACCATGTGTCGCAATCCCAGAARTTGCCCCTGAGATGTTCCCCCTAAGAACTGATTTAGGATCTGCAAACCTTCCCCAAACCCTTACATTAACCATCAAGGGAAATCAGTACAAACTGACCATAGACCAGTGTCTAGCTCTAGCAGTAGCAATCCAATCTGTACTAAATGAGCTCAAAATATCTGACTCAGTCAGGTGCTCCCTGTCATTGCATCAGGTACTATGCATGCCATTCTCTGGCCTTTAACCCAGCTCTTGAGTGGGCAGATGTATTACATTTTTTACCATTGTAGCATAGAAAAAACCTGCAACATTTCCTCTGCTGAAAATCTGCTTTAAAACTGCAGTATTTTCTCTCCCCCCCATGGCAAAAGGAAATTAATTTTAAAGCTGCAAATATTTCTCTCCGCCGCCAAGAGGGGGACACTAACATGTTTTGCCTGCGAGTTGGGGGGCCTAGGGCCCCCAAAAACCTGCACACATTAAACTTGGTTGCAGTTTCTATGCTACAATGGTAAAAAAAAAATAATACATCTGCCCACAGAAGTCATTTCAACGTCTAGTTTTGATTTACATTTGGTTGAGATGCCAGCTAACGTGAATTCAACGTGAAATCAACCACAACAACAAAAATCACAACATAGTTGGATTTTGGTAAAAATGTGTGTAAAATAAAGTCAAAATTCACTTGCGTTGATGACTTTTTGCAATCGGTTTTCCACGTTAATTCAACATCATCAGATTACATTTTTTGTTGTTGAAATGACATGGTAACAATGTTGATTCAACCAGTTTTTGCCCAGTGGATGATAATCAGAATTTGTGTGAAGTTATATGGCTATGATTTGATTATTTGAAGTGACATTTTATAATTACCTTCAAAAAAGCTATTGTTTCACAACCCTAAAAAGGTATTGTTTACCTTAAATGTTTTTAAATAAATAATGTCAATTTGTTTGGCCCGCGCCCCACCTCTCAGATTATATTTCGTCCCACCAACCCCAAAGGTTTGAGCACCCCTGGTTTAAAGTAATCCAGAGCCACCCGCTAGTACCCTTTTCACATCGTGCCAAACCAAACCATAATGTGCTGGCTCAGATATGATCTTTTCACATGTCCTTTCCTGCATGGTTCCAGCAACTATGGTACAGTAGATGCATAACCAGGCACCATACAGCTCAATTCATCTTGGCTCAGTAGTGTGAAATGGCTATATATTTCCTCAGTCAGGTACTCACTTGCAGCTCCTGCTGGTAGTCCTAGTATATACCCAACCTCTTCTCCTCTCAGCCAGTCTGTCCTCATCTCCACCGTCCTCTGAGGTCAAGCTCTGTAATTCAACAAGAGTTGAGCGTTAAGCCATTTGACATGCTGCCCTACAAGTCAGTCACATATGGCTTAAATCAGCAGCAGCAGTCAGGACGCATGAGTTTTCACTTGTGCCCAGTCCAAGATGACAGTTTATGGTAATGGAGCGCTGCTCAGTTCCCCATTTGTCTGTAGACTTCTCACATACTGTGATGACACTATCCCTCCTTCAAAGACACTGTCCTACCCTGGGTATTTTATAGCCTCCTTATAGCAGAGACTGGACACATGTATGCAGGACTTTAACCTGGAGACCAACATTTTGTAAAAACACTTAGTAGTAAAAACACTTTCCTGTAAACATTTTGCGTACATAAAATGTTAATAACTTCAACCTGAGCAGGGGCCAACCTCCACACCAACCAACAGAGAAATGGGATGTTATTCACATTCTGGCAGGGCTTTTTTCTGAGCCTATGGAAATGTCTCTGACACACGGCTTGCTATCTGAGTAGGATGTATAGGCCTACAGCCAGGCAGTTTTGCAATCCCTTTCTAATCCTACCATCAGTCATAACATGCAACTTTTAAGGGAAGTCAGGAACCAATACACACAGTCAGTTAGGAAAGCAAAGGCTAGCTTTTTCAAACAGAAATTTGCATCCTACAGCACTAATTCCAAAATGTTTTGGGACACTGTAAAGTCCATGGAGAATAGGAGCACCTCCTCCCAGCTGCCCACTGCACTGAGACTAAGAAACACTGTCACCACTGATTTTTACCACGATAATTGAGAATTTCAATAAGCATTTCTCTACATCTGGCCATGCTTTCCACCTGGCTACCCCAACCCCGGCCAACAGCCCTGCACCCCCCGCAGCAACTGGCCCAAGCCCCCCCCCCGCATCTCCTTCACCCAAATCCAGACAGCTGATGTTCTGAAAGAGCTGCAAAATCTGGATCCCTACAAATCAGCTGGGCTAGGCAATCTGGACCCCCTCTTCCTAAAATTATCCGCCGCCATTGTTGCAACCCCTTTTACTAATCTGTTCAACCTCTCTTTCGTATCGTCTGAGATTCCTAAAGATTGGAAAGCGGCCACGGTCATCCCCCTCTTCAAAGGGGGAGACACTCTACACCCAAACTGTTACAGACCTATATACATCCTGCCCTGCCTTTCTAAAGTCTTCGAAAGCCAGGTGAACAAACAGATCACCAACCATTTAGAATCCCACCGTATCTTCTCCGCTATGCAATCTGGTTTCCGAGCTGGTCACGGTTGCACCTCAGCCACGCTCAAGGTCCTAAACGATATTATAACCGCCATCGACAAAAGACAGTACTGTGCAGCCGTCTTCATCGACCTGGCCAAGGCTTTCGACTCTGTCAATCACTGTGTTCTTATCAGCACACTCAACAGCCTTGGTTTCTCTAATGACTGCCTCGCCTGGTTCACTAACTACTTCTCAGATAGAGTTCAGTGTGTCAAATCGGAGGGCCTGTTGTCCAGACCTCCGGCAGTCTCTATGGGGGTGCCACAGGGTTAAATTCTCGGGCCGACTCTTTTCTCTGTATATATCAATGATGTCGCTCTTGCTGCGGGTGATTCTTTGATCCACCTCTACGCAGACGACACCATCTTTGGACACTGTTTTAACAAACCTCCAAACGAGCTTCAATACCATACAACACTCCTTCCGTGGCCTCCAACTGCTCTTCAATGCAAGTAAAACGAAATGCATGCTCTTCAACCAATTGCTGCCCGCACCCGCCCACCCGACTAGCATCACTACTCTGGACAGTTCTGACTTAGAATATTTGGACAACTACATGTACCTAGGTGTCTGGCTAGACTGTAAACTCTTCTTCCAGACTCACATTAAGCATCTCCAATCCAAAGTTAAATCTAGACTCGGCTTCCTATTTCGCAACAAAGCCTCCTTCACTCATGCTGTCAAACATACCCTCGTAAAACTGACTATCCTACCGATGCTTGAGTTCGGCGATGTCATTTACAAAATAGCCTCCAACACTCTACTCAGCAAATTGGATGCAGTCTATCACAGTGCCATCAGTTTTGTCACCAAAGCCCCATATACTACCCACCACTGCGACCTGTATGCTTTCGTTGGCTGGTACCTCGCTACATATTCGTCACCAAACCCACTGGCTCCAGGTCATCTATAAGTCTTTGCTAGGTATAGCTCCACCTTATCTCAGCTCACTAGTCACCATAACAACACCCACCCGTAGCACGCGCTCCAGCAGGTATATTTCACTGGTCATCCCCAAAGCCAACACCTCCTTTGGCCGCCTTTCCTTCCAGTTCTCTGCTGCCAATGACTGGAACGAATTGCAAAAATAACTGAAGTTGGAGACTTATATCTCCCTCACTAACTTGAAGCGTCAGCTGTCAGAGCAGCTTACCGATCGCTGCAGCTGTACACAGCCCATCTGTAAATAGCCCATCCAGCCAACTACCTACTTCATCCCCATATTTGTTTTAGTTTTTCTGCTCTTTTGCACACCAGTATTTCTACTTGCACATCCTCATCTACACACATATCACTCCAGTGTAAATTGCTAAATTGTAATTACTTCACAACTATTGGCCTATTTATTGCCTTATCTCCTTACTTCATTTGCACACACTGTATACAGATTTTTCTATTGTGTTATTGACTGTACGCTTGTTTATCCCATGTGTAACTGTGTTGTTTTTGTTGCACTGCTTTGCTTTATCTTGGCCAGGTCGCAGTTGTAAATGAGAACTTGTCCTCAACTGGCCTACCTCGTTAAATAAAGGTGAAATTAAAAAATGTAAAAGAATGAAAGCTCAGCCTTTCCCTGTTTCTAACACAGTCAACCCTGTGAACCATGTGGGTCAACAGATAGGCTTATCTTCAACACGGAACATAATGAAGATGAATTTGAGACATGTTGCAAAGTTGTCAGTGCCAGTGCCGATTACTCATCTTACTAATTTGGCTGTGTTCGCAGCGTCATGGCCAGACAGTCAGCTGGAGGTCTGTCTGAATATTGATAATTTAGCCAAATTGTGTCGTCCTTTTAGTCATAGTACAATGAATAAACTGTACTCCTTCTGCGGAGAGAGCGAGAATAAGAAGTGCGCGGCTTGTTGCCTGTCATGTTTATTATTGACTTCTTTTATGGTCACTGTTCCCAGAAAAATATGTAAATCTGTAGCATTTTGTCACCAACCAAACGCTTTGTTGGCTATTTGGTATCCTCGTTGCGCTAGTTAGATAGAAGTCATTACTTTAATACAATTCTACACAACTTCATGCACACAATTTAGAAGACTACACACAGTTCATATAGTCTGAAGAGCTATATTTGTTTAAATGTAAGCAGTAGTCCCTCTTTATTTAATTGGCATAGAGAGAGAGAGAGAGAGAGAGAGAGAGAGAGAGAGAGAGAGAGAGAGAAAGAGAGAGAGAGGCATAGTTGATTTGTGATATGTTGATTTGTGATGTGTTGAGTTGCAGTGTTGGTTAACACCTTCATTTGTCTCACTGCCGCAGTAATATATTCAAACTAGAACCTGAATTGGCATTGTCGATTCTATTAAAAACATAGACTATCCCCATTTACACAATAGCTCTATTGAATGTAAATGATAGTGTAACAACATGTTGAGGGATGTTCCTCTGTTCCACCGTTGTTGGTTGGCTTAGTGTGGCTGGGTGATGATGCACCTTTTACATATTGTTAAAGTCAGATACAGTACCATGTCAGTTGAGGGACGAGCGTCACGGAGGAGTGACGCCACCTGACGTAAGACATTGCCTTTTGCAATGATCATGTCGTTGTGTCAATTACTTTAGTTGACACATACACTTATGTTATTATAAGGCACTTTGGATAAGAGTCTCTGCTTAATCAGTGCTTCTCATCTTTGGGTAGCAGTACCCCGTGAGGGTACCTGCCAACCTGGCCTGTACACAGGGAACTTGGAAAGGACCCATATGCCAAACGATCAGTTGTACAGGAGGAGTGGGGTACTTCAGGCAGATCAAAATGTGATTGAGGTGGTACAGTATCCAAAACAGGTTGAAGGCCCCTGTGCTAACTGATTGTATGGTTGCATCCCAAATGGCAACCTATTCCCTATATAGTGCACTACTTCAGCAGTGCACTATAAAGTCAATGTTGTGCCATTTGAGACACATACGAAGTAAAATGTCTAAACTGACTTTTGTCCTTCTGTGCCACATCATCTCCCTCCGTCTTGCCTGCAGAGATCCCAGGGGTGAGCTCAGGGTGCCAGGGAGGCTGTCTGACCTGCTCTGATTACAATGGCTGTCTGTCCTGTAAGCCCCGCCTCTTTATCTTCCTGGAGAGAAATGGGATGAGGCAGATCGGGGTGTGTCTGCCCTCCTGCCCCAGCGGTTTCTACGGCACCCGCTCGCCAGACAGAAACACATGCACAAGTAAGTTGCATGGCTATTACCAAAGACGGTTATAGCCTACCTCTACTTTTACACTAAGGGACGGTTTACAGGGCTGGTTTACATAGACAGATTAAGCCTAGTCCTAGACTTAAAAGCTATTTCAACTGAGAATCTCCATTGAACATGCTTTTTAGTCCAGGACTAGGCTTAATCTGTGTTTTAGTGTATGTATTAAGTCTATTTGGTAGCACTGCATGCCAGTCACTCCAAATACATTATTTTCTATTATTTTGTACACTAAAATCTCATAAACAGATGTGCTTCTATGTGCAGCCAAGTGTCCTGTTATAGAGTGCTGCTCATTCTAACATACTGCATGTTCAACAAACCACTTCAAGAGCRACATAAACGTGCAGGCTGTTGACTGACTGACTGGGTGTTTCAGAGTGCAGGCCGGAGTGTGATTCTTGCTTCAATAAGAACCTTTGCATGCGGTGCCGAGCGGGGTACTATCTCCACCTGGGCAAGTGTCAGGAGAGCTGCCCAGAGAGCCTGGTCTGCAGCGACACACAAAGGGAATGTGTTCCCAGTGAGTAGAATATTAGACTAWTACAATATTATTAAGTACTGATGGTGTTGGTGTTAGACAAGTTACAAAGAGGGGGCTAGTGTAGTGTATTAGTGTTACATATTTGTTTCTATGTCTCAATCACATGATGTAAAATGTGGAATTAAAATAGCATATCATATTGCATTTGGTTTTCTTAGAATGGAAGAATGCAGTTAAATGTAATTGTAAAGGTCTTTGTTGTGTGTGTTGATGTGATTTGACTCCAGTGCAGGTGTAATATTATGTATCTGTTGGTGTTTCAGAGTGTCCTGCGGACTGTGATGCCTGTCTGATCAATGACACATGTACAAGGTGCAGAYCAGGCCTGTACCTGCTGCTGGGGAAGTGTCACCACGTCTGTCCAGACGAGTTTGAACCAAACGACAAACTCATGGAGTGTTCCCTTCAAGGTGAGCTCCAGAACAAGGAGGAGAGAGTGTTTACCAGTGGAGGCTGGTGGGGAAATCTGAGGATGTGCTCATTGGGCCGGAATGGAAAGATATGGAACACATCAAACACATGGTGTGTTTAGTATCCAGCCAAAACAATAAGCCCAACCTACGATTTAAAGTGGCACTAGCCTCCACTGGTGTTTACTTCAAATGCTTTACAGTGTCTTTGCCCTTCTATACGTGAATTTTGGTTGTGAATATCTTTGGTCTATGCCTCTTGTAACATACAGTGTGTGTCTCCCCCTCTTTCTTAATCATTTGTGCAGTGCACTGCGCGGTGGGTGAGTGGGGCGAGTGGAGCCCCTGCTCCCGGTCGGGGAAAACCTGTGGATTTAAATGGGGTGAGGAGACGAGGACCCGGGAAGTTGTCCAGATCCCTTCCGCCTACGGAAAACCCTGTCCCCCCATCTGGGAAAAGAAAGAGTGTGTCCTCAAGAGGAGGCGATGTCCAGGTAAATACTATAATAACTATACGGTGATCATCAGTAGTAGGACAGGTCACTATCTCCATTGTGAGTACAGTTGTAGGCTAGCGTTCCAGAACCAACTTTGTCTCTAGACTATAATCTGAAATGACTGGTCAGTCATCTGCCACTCCTCTCCTCTCCTTAAGGGACCTGAATTGTTGACTTTAAGGATATGCATTGTGGTTAGTGGATAATGGTGAAATGCCCGTGTGTTGTTGCTACAAAGGCAAAAAATGTCAAAACACTTGATTTTCCACGTAAACATTGATCTGATGATTTCTAATGAAATCAGCCCCCGAGCGCCCCAGGCCCTCGGCTCCTCAGCCCACCAGGCCCCAGCCCCCCAGGCCCTCGGCTCCTCAGCCCACCAGGCCCCAGCCCCCCAGGCCCTCGGCTCCTCAGCCCACCAGGCCCCAGCGCCCCAGGCCCTCGGCTCCTCAGCCCACCAGGCCCCAGCGCCCCAGGCCCTCGGCTCCTCAGCCCACCAGGCCCCAGCGCCTCCAGGCAGCCTTACTTACAGCACAAACACAACCCCTCAGTAGTGATTCAGCAGAAAAGTTTACTGTGAAGCAGAAACACACCGACTCCTCAAACATCCTCCCTTGGGTAGCCATGAGGCAACGAGGGGATTCAGCATTAGTTTAGACTAATAACAGCAGCTGCCAACACACACACAGATCTGAATACACACCCGCATCAACTTGTCCCTTTAAAAACCATAGGCGGTCATTTGTAAAGAGTCCTGGTTGGGTTGAATCTGTCATTTAGGCTGTGAAATGTGGCCTCTGCTCCGCCCCCTGTCTGTCGTCTTCCTCTCTTTCTCCCCTTTTTCGCCACCCTGCTGATACTCTCTCTTGCACACCCAAAGAAAACACACCACCCCTCCTTCCTCCTGAATGGGGCTCCTGTTCCCCTGTCCCGTGGTGGAGTGGGGGGCTTAGTGTGGAGTCGGTGCTGTGTTGATCCGCCTGGCGGGCCTGAGCGGGGTGGAGGCAGGCCAGAGCTGTAGGTGGGTAGGTGGGTGGGTGCGTGTTACACACTGCAGGCCGAGGCCTGGTTATCACACACACACACACACACACACACACACACACACACACACACACACACACACACACACACCACGCGTTATCGACCTTGCCCTGTGTGTGATTACCCAGCTGCTTCCCCCGGGTCGGCCGGCCGGCTCCTGGAACATCCAGTGAGAGAGCTAATTATCTGCTCTGGCGCGTCCCCTCCGCTCCGTGTTTACGTTCGCATACGCCACGGGTCACTGGTCGACCTCCGCCAGCTCGCACTAATCCCCACCAGCCCCTCAGACACTGATACATCCTCCTCCCTCTATCCCTTCACCCCTCCATCTTCCCTCCATTGCTCCCCAAGGGTTCCGTCCATCCCCAGACCAGGTTTATTTGTTATTTCTCCAGCCAAGTTTCGTCTTTCTCTAGAAAGAGCTCTCACTCTTTTTCTCTATCTCTTCTTTTGTCACCTGCCTCTTTTCTCCCCCTGCCTCTTTCTCCCCCTGCCTCTTTTCTCCCCCTGCCTCTTTCTCCCCCTGCCCTCTTTTCTCCCCCTGCCTCTTTCTCCCCCTGCCTCTTTTCTCCCCCTGCCTCTTTTCTCACCTGCCTCTTTTCTCCCCCTTCCTCTTTTCTCCCCTGCCTCTTTCTTCCCCCTGCCTTTTTTTCTCCCCCTGCTTCTTTTCTCCCCCTGCCTCTCTCTCTTCCCCGCTCCCTCCAGCTCTCCCTAATGGCTGTTGTTTTCTAACTTCTTCTCGTTTGGCTCTTTTCTCCATTTGTCTTTTCTGTTTTTAAACAGAACGTTGTAACCTCCATGTCACCCCCAGTCCTCCCCCTCCTTATGAATCAGAGAGCAGGAAGTCTCAATATGAATCAAGGAGGTTTTACGCTCCTTATCCACAAAAATGACAACAGGAGCTGTACTTTAAACAGGTCCAGTACATAGAGAAATATGGAATGTCACTGAATGAATCACGGGACAAGAACCCTCACTTTCACTCTTCCTCTTTAACACAACTCTGATTTGGTCGTTTCATCTCTAGTAAGCTCTGTTGAGCTACAGTAGCCAGAGGTGTCATGTCATTTCAGTGTACAGTGTCCTCCTCCGCCTCCTTCAACATGCTTGGTGGTCGTAAATGTTTACATACATGTCCTTGACCACCTGCCTGCTGTCTCCTTTGTGTTAACAACGTTGGCTAATTTGACCTCCAAACCACCGTTCCCATATCTATCTAACCCAGCTAGAAGGTAGCCCCCTCCCGTCTCCCAGTGAGGGGGGGCGGGACAGACGTCCCGTAGCCTTCAAAGCTCCGGGCATTTCTCCTGTGGGACAGCTCAGAGCCTTTAATCTCAGCCTGGCTCCCGCCAAAAGCCCCCTGGACGACAGTGTGCCTGCCATGGAGGATGTTGCCCCCTCTGCGTCATTAGACTAATTATGCTCCTGCATATCCCCTCTCTGACAGCGGGCCAAACTGTTTCCCCGCATGCACACACAGGCACCCTAACACTCCAGTGAAGAGTGCTGAGCACTGAGCAGCATGATGTCTAGTACTTTATGCAACCAATGCACTGTAGGGTTATCAGTGTAAATGCACTGCATAGGAGTGTGTGTTGGAGGGTGATCCGAGAGACAATTTCAGCTGTTTTCTTACACGCACCTCTCTTTCTTTTTCTTTCTCTGTCTATCTCTCCCCTTTTCACACCAACTCTATGTTAAAATGGTAAATAATCAATGCCAGGTGACAGTTCAATGAAAATATCAATTCAGCTGAGATATGTAGCTAGGGCTAAGCAACGTGAAAGCCAAGCACTTGCATAAACTCTTGTGAAGTTGCAACACTTTTGAAAGCTGTCCTTAGTTACAGTAATCTTATAATCCAGCTCTGTTGATATTACTTTTACAGTCATTTTTCACAGTTCTATTTTACAGTTTATATAAACCACAAGCCTGAACCTGATCATACTTTATGTGGACACACGTCTCATCAAAATATTAGTTTTACAATAGCCGCACCCCCATACACACACACACACACAAACCATTCCAAAAAACACTGCCAGTCATCCACTGCAGTGTAGCGGTGATGACCATGCTGGTAAGAATGTGCTAAATCTCTGTTGAGAGTGTTTTAATTCAAGTGTCTCCTTCGGGTCCACTGCATTGCTGGACAGTTTATAGAATTCATAGACACAGTTCAGACAGACAAAAGCCTTCTCTGATAAACATACCCAGTAATCACCTCAACACGAGCCCAGATGAAGTTGTGCCTTGGGTTTTAGGAAACCCAGAGATTATGACTGAGCCGCTTATCTTTAAATGGTTATGACAAACAAAACAATGTGTGTAGAGGGGACTTCCTGTGTTGAAAGAGCCAGAGGTGGGGTGGGATGGGGGGCAGAGTCAGATTCAGAATGCTGCTCATCTCTTTCTCTCTCTGTCATTCTCTCTGTAAATAATCCTCTCTCATTCTCTCTATCATTCTCTGTCTGTGTGTGTCTCTCTCTCTATCTCCCTGTCTCTCTGTCTCTCTATCTTCCTGTCTCTCTCTGTGTGTCTCTCTCGCTATCTACCTGTCTCTATCTCCCTCTTTCTCAATCTCTCTTGCTCTCTCTCTCTCTATATATATATATATATATATATATATCGCACACAAATTATCCCCACCAGCCCCTCAGACACTGTGATACATCCTCCTCCCTCTATCCCTTCACCCCTCCATCTTCCCTCCATTGCTCCCCAAGGGGTATCTCCGTCCATCCCCAGACCAGTTTATTTGATTTCTCCAGCCAAGTTTCGTCTTTCTATAGAAAAAGTAGCTCTCACTCTTTTTCTCTATCTCTTCTTTTGTCACCTCCCTCTTTTTCCCCCTGCCTCTTTTCTCCCCCTGCCTCTTTTCTCCCCCTGCCTCTTTTCTCCCCCTGCCTCTTTTCTCCCCCTGCCTCTTTCATTCCCCCTGCCTCTTTTCTCCCCCTGCCTCTCTTTCTCACCTGCCTCTTTTCTCCCCTTCCTCTTTCTCTCTCCCTGCCTCTTTTCTCCCCCTGCCTTTTTTTCTCCCCCTGCTTCTTTTCTCCCCCTGCCTCTCTCTCTTCCCCGCTCCCTCCAGCTCTTCCCTAATGGCTGTTGTTTTCTAACTTCTTCTCGTTTGGCTCTCTCCATTTGTCTTTTCTGTTTTTAAACAGAACGTTGTAACCCTCCATGTCACCCCAGTCCTCCCCCTCTTATGAATCAGAGAGCAGGAAGTCTCAATATGAATCAAGGAGGTTTTACGCTCCTTATCACAAAAAATGGACAACAGGAGCTGTACTTTAAACAGGTCCAGTACATAGAGAAATATGGAATGTCACTGAATGAATCACGGGACAAGAACCCTCACTTTCACTCTTTCCTCTTTAACACAACTCTGATTTGGTCGTTTCATCTCTTAGTAAGCTCTGTTGAGCTACAGTAGCCAGAGGTGTCATGTCATTTCAGTGTACAGTGTCCTCCTCCGCCTCCTTCAACATGCTTGGTGGTCGTAAATGTTTACATACATGTCCTTGACCACCTGCCTGCTGTCTCCTTTTGTGTTAACAACGTTGGCTAATTTGACCTTCCAAACCACCGTTCCCATATCTATCTAACCCAGCTAGAAGGTAGCCCCCTCCCGTCTCCCAGTGAGGGGGGGCGGGACAGACGTCCCGTAGCCTTCAAAGCTCCGGGCATTTCTCCTGTGGGACGCTCAGAGAGCCTTTAATCTCAGCCTGGCTCCCGCCAAAAGCCCCCTGGACGACAGTGTGCCTGCCATGGAGGATGTTGCCCCCTCTGCGTCATTAGACTAATTATGCTCCTGCATATCCCCTCTCTGACAGCGGGCCAAACTGTTTCCCCGCATGCACACACAGGCACCCTAAACCAGTGTCCAGTGAAGAGTGCTGAGCACTGAGCAGCATTGATGTCTAGTACTTTAGGCAACCAATGCACTGTAGGGTTATCAGTGTAAATGCACTGCATAGGAGTGTGTGTTGGAGGTTGATCCGAGAGACAATTTCAGCTGTTTTCTTACACGCACCTCTCTTTCTTTTTCTTTCTCTGTCTATCTCTTCCCCTTTTCACACCCAACTCTATGTTAAAATGTTAATAATCAATGCCAGTGACAGTTCAATGAAAATATTCAATTCAGCTGAGATATGTAGCTAGGGCTAAAGCAACGTGAAAGCCAAGCACTTGCATAAACCTCTTGTGAAGTTGCAACACTTTTGGAAAGCTGTCCTTAGTTACAGTAATCTTATAATCCAGCTCTGTTGATATTACTTTTACAGTCATTTTTCACAGTTCTATTTTACAGTTTATATAAACCACAAGCCTGAACTGATCATACTTTATGTGGACACACGTCTCATCAAAAATATTAGTTTTACAATAGCCGCACCCCCATACACACACACACACACAAACCATTCCAAAAAACACTGCCAGTCATCCACTGCAGTGTAGCGGTGATGACCATGCTGGTAAGAATGTGCTAAATCTCTGTTGAGAGTGTTTTAATTCAAGTGTCTCCTTCGGGTCCACTGCATTGCTGGACAGTTTTATAGAATTCATAGACACAGTTCAGACAGACAAAAAGCCTTCTCTGATAAAACATACCCAGTAATCACCTCAACACGAGCCCAGATGAAGTTTGTGCTGGGTTTTAGGAAACCCAGAGATTATGACTGAGCCGCTTATCTTTAAATGGTTATGACAAACAAACAATGTGTGTAGAGGGGACTTCCTGTGTTGTAAAGAGCCAGAGGTGGGTGGGATGGGGGCAGAGTCAGATTTCAGAATGTCTGCTCATCTCTTTCTCTCTCTGTCATTCTCTCTGTAAATAATCCTCTTCATCTCTCTTATCATTCTCTGTCTGTGTGTGTCTCTTCTCTCTATCTCCCTGTCTCTCTGTCTCTCTATCTTCCTGTCTCTCTCTGTGTGTCTCTCTCGCTATCTACCTGTCTCTATCTCCCTCTTTCTCAATCTCTCTTGCTCTCTCTCTCTCTATATTATATATTATATATATATATATATATATATATATAATATAATATATATATATATATATACAGTTGAAGTCGAAGTTTACATACAATTATGTTTGAGTCATTAAAACTCGGTTTTTCAACCACTCCCACAAATATCTTCTTTAACAAAACATAGTTTTGGCAAGTCGGTTAGGACATGGTTAGGACACCTACTTTGTGCATGACACAAGTAATTTTCCAACAATTGTTGACAGACAGATTATTTCACTTATAAATCACTGTATCACAATTCCAGTGGATCAGAAGTTTACATACACTAAGTTGACTGTGCCTTTAATCAGCTTGGAAAAATCACAGAAAATTATGTATGGCTTATGAGGCTTCTGATAGGCTAATTGACATCATTTGAGTCAATTGGAGGTGTACCTTGGGATGTATTTCAAGGGCCTACCTTCAAACTCAGTGTCTCTTTGCCTTGACATCAAAAGGAAATAGCCAAGACCTCAGAAAAACATTGTGGACCTCCACAAGTCTGTTTCATCCTTGGGAGCAATTCCAAACACCTGAAGGTACCACGTTCATCTGTAAACAATAGTACGGAAGTATAAACACCATGGACCACGCAGCCGTCATACCGCTCAGGAAGGAGACACGTTCTGTCTCCTAGAGATGAACGTACTTTGGTGCGAAAAGTGCAAATCAATCTCCAGAACAACAGCAAAGGACCCTGTGAAATGCTGGAGGAAACAGGTACAAAAAGTATCTATATCCACAGTAAAATGAGTCCAATATCGACATAACCTGAAAGGCCGCTCAGCAAAGGAAGAAGCCACTTCTCCAAAACCGCCATAAAAAAGCCAGACTAAGGTTTGCAACTGCACATGGGGACAAAGATCGTACTTTTTGGAGAAATGTCCTCTGGTCTGATGAAACAAAAATAGAACTGTTTGGCCATAATGACCATAGTTATGTTTGGAGGAAAAAGGGGTGGCTTGCAAGCCGAAGAACACCATCCCAACCGTGAAGCAACGGGGGTGGCAGCATCATGTTGTGGGGGTTGCTTTGCTGCAGGAAGGACTGGTGCACTTCACAAAATAGATGGCATCATGAGAAGGAAAATTATGTTGGATATTATGAAGCAACATCTCAAGACATTCATCAGGAAGTTAAGCTTGGTCACAATGGGTCTTCCAAATGAACAATGATCCCAGCATACTTCCAAAGTTGTAGCAAAATGGGCTTAAGGACAACAAAGTCAAGGTATTGGAGTGGCCATCACAAAGCCCTGACCTCAATCCTATAGGAAAATTGGTGGGGCAGAACTGATAAAGCGTGTGCGAGCAAGGAGGCCTACAAAACCTGACCCAGCTCTGGTCAGGAGGAATGGGGCCAAAATTCATCCAACTATGTGGGAAGCTTGGTGGAAGGCTACCCGAAGCGTTTGACCCAAGTTAAAACAAATTTTTTAAAGCAATCCTACCAAATACTAATTGAGTGTATGTAAACTTCTGACCCACTGGGAATGTGATTGAAAGAAATAAAAGCTGGAAATAAATCATTCTCTCTACTTATTATTTCTGACATTTCACATTTCTTAAAAATAAAGTGTTGATCCTAACTGACCTAAGAACAGGGAATTTTTTAATTAGTTTAAATGGTCAGGAATTGTGAAAAACTGAGTTTAAATGTATTTTGCTAAGGTGTATGTTAAACTTCCGACTTCAACTGTATATAGTATAATCACTGTCTCTCTCTTTGTGTCTCTGTCTATATCTCCTTGTCCTCTCTCTATCTCCTTGTCTCTCTATATCTCCCTGTCTCTCGCTGTGTGTCTCTCTGTCTCTCTGAGTATTTCTCTCTGTCTCCCTGTCTCTCTCTCTATCTCCTTGTACTCTCTCTATCTCCCTGTGTCTCTCTGTGTGTATCTCTCTCTATCTCCCTGTCTCCCTGTCTCTCTCTCTCTCCTTGTTTCTCTATCTATCTCACTATTTCTCCCTCTCTCTGTGTGTGGTTGTCCCTCTCTATCTCCCTGTCTCTCTGGAGTGTCTCTGTCTCCCTCTCTTTCTCCCTTCTCTCTCTCCACACCTTGTTCTCTATCTATCTCACTGTCTCTCTCTTCTCCCTGTCTCTATCTCCCTCTCTCTCTCCTGTTTCCTTTCATTTCTCCCTGTCTCTCTGTGTGTCTCTGTATGTGTGTGTGTGTGTGTTCTCTCTATCTCTCTGTCTCTCTGAGAGTTCTCTTTCTGTCTCCCTGTCTCTCTCTCCATCTCCCTCTTTCAATTCAATTCATTCAATTCAAGGGCTTTATTGGCATGGGAAACATGTTTAACATTGCCAAAGCAAGTGAGGTAGATAATACACAAAGTGAAATAAACAATACAATTAACAGTAAACATTACACATACAGAAGTTTCAAAACAAGAAAGACATTACAAATGTCATATTATATATATTACAGTGTTGTAACAATGTACAAATGGTTAAAGCACACAAGTAAAATATTAAGCATAAATATGGGTTGTATTTACAATGGTGTTTGTTCTTCACTGGTTGCCCTTTTCTTGTGGCAACAGGTCACAAATCTTGCTGCTGTGATGGCACACTGTGGAATTTCACCCAGTAGATATGGGAGTTTATCAAAATTGGATTTGTTTTCAAATTCTTTGTGGGATCTGTGTAATCTGAGGGAAATATGTCTCTCTAAATGGTCATACATTGGGCAGGAGGTTAGGAAGTGCAGCTCAGTTTCCACCTCATTTTGTGGGCAGTGAGCACATAGCCTGTCTTCTCTTGAGAGCCATGTCTGCCTACGGCGGCCTTTCTCAATAGCAAGCTATGCTCACTGAGTCTGTACATAGTCAAAGCTTTCCTTAAGTTTGGGTCAGTCACAGTGGTCAGGTATTCTGCCACTGTGTACTCTCTGTTTAGGGCCAATAGCATTCTAGTTTGCTCTGTTTTTTTGTTAATTCTTTCCAACGTGTCAAGTAATTATCTTTTTGTTTTCTCATGATTTGGTTGGGTCTAATTGTGCTGTTGTCCTGGGGCTCTGTGGGGTGTGTTTGTGTTTGTGAACAGAGCCCTAGGACCAGCTTGCTTAGGGGACTCTTCTCCAGGTTCATCTCTCTGTAGGTGATGGCTTTGTTATGGAAGGTTTGGGAATCGCTTCCTTTAGGTGGTTGTAGAATTTACGGCTCTTTTCTGGATTTTGATAATTAGTGGGTATCGGCCTAATTCTGCTCTGCATGCATTATTTGGTGTTCTACGTTGTACACGAGGATATTTTTGCAGAATTCTGCATGCAGAGTCTCAATTTGGTGTTTGTCCCATTTTGTGAAATCTTGGTTGGTGAGCGGACCCCAGACCTCACAACCATAAAGGGCAATGGGTCTATGACTGATTCAAGTATTTTTAGCCAGATCCTAATTGGGTATGTTGAAATTTATGTTCCTTTTGATGGCATAGAATGCCTTCTTGCCTTGTCTCTCAGATCGTTCACAGCTCTGTGGAAGCTACCTGTGGTGCTGATGTTGATGCCGA